>NW_026571018.1:29953698-29970961 GCF_026225935.1 Boleophthalmus pectinirostris | reverse complement strand
TACATCTCCAAAGCTCAAAATTCTCAGTTTCCACCTTGTGATGTCATGAAGCAATAGTTTTTGAAGTTAACTGCTGCCTTGTACCTCTTGTTCAACAGAGACTGGCAATCATCATCCAAGAGATCTTAGTGAAGGTGTATGGAGTTTAAAAACACAGTGGAGCACTTCCTGTATTACCACATGACATCACAAGGTGGAACAGTGTGTTTGAGTGAAGAACGGAGCCCCAAATATGCAGGATTTGTGTGTTAAATATGTGTGTGTGACAAACTGAAAAACACTCTGCTCCACCTTTGTGATGTGAGGTGGTAATGCATGTAGTGCTCCACTGTGTTTTTAAACTCCATACACCTTCACTAGAATCATTTGGATAATTTTAGCCCTGAAATTTCCTATCTCTGCTGAATAAAAATGAAAAGGTAGCTGTTAACTTGAAAACTACCACTATATGACATCACAAGGTGGAGCAAAGCATTTTAAAATTTGGAGATGTAGGCAGACTTATAAATCAGGATTATTCGAACAGGTGTGACCAACACCGGCCTCGAGACTGCTTTTTAACGATCTTGATCTCATCTCGGACTCAACTGCATTTGGATCATCTCAGTCTTATCTCAAGTTTTGATGGAGTTTGGACTCGGTCTTGTCTCGGACTCGAGTTCGGACAATCGACGAGTGTGATCATATTTCATTACAGTTGGTAAATGTGCAGAGGCTGCTAAATATCACTGTAAAACCAATAAGATAATGTAACTGTAAATGGCTTGAACTTGAAAAAACTCACTTGATTCACTTTGGAGTTGTTTTCTGTAAAGTGCCAGTGGAAGTGGGATTAAAGAAGGGGTTTTCAAACTGTGGGTCAGGGTCCAAAAAAGGGGTGCAGAGATTTTCTTTAAGCTTAAATGAACATTAACTAGATCAAATGGAGATAGATTTAAAAAAAAAAAAAAAAGATATATATGTGCCAAAATAACTGTAAAACACAAATAAATGTAGAAAATGACGAAGATAGTCTAGATTTCGTCTCGATGGGCCGTGGTCTCGGTTTTGTCTTGGTCTCGACCTTCAAAAATTTTGGTCTTGCCTCGGTCTCGACACTCAGAGGTCTTGGTCTTGTCTTGGTCTCTGAACCCTGTGGACTCGGACTGGTCTTGGTCTCGATTAGTGCGGTCTTGACTACAACACTAGTGTGAATGAAACAAAACACAACTCCATGTATGTTTTTGAGATAACAACGTTCACACAAGAACCAGTTTTGTGTAATATAGGACTTTTAAACTTTCAATTCCTGGTTTTCTTCACATAAACATAGAATACATTATAACATTTTTAATCTTCGTGTGTCTTTATTGGAGATTGTGCCATGCATGGTGAGTCTGATACAGCGGCTATTGGTAGTCCCTGGCAGCACCAACAGGATCGAACTGCATTGATTTTGTTGGGGGTGACGCGTGCTTTTTTTTCCACTTGCCTGAGTCTAGTGTCCTCAGTGCGCTCTCTGCATTTACATAACAGGAGCAGACACTTGACAGCTGACATGTCCCCCTGTTACCGCCCGGTTTGTTCCCCAAATGTAGCCAGAAAGAGACGAGAAACTAGAGATGAAAATGCTTGGTATTTGTCAGAAAGTACATGTTTTGAAAGCTTAGAGATCTCAGTGACTGGGATATTTTCAGCTTTTGGTAGAACCTGTTCCCATATGGCGCTGTAATATTAAAATATATAGGGATATGGAAGACAGTTTTCATGTCCTTTTATTCTTATAAGCTACATTTATAGTGGGACTAAACACCTAAACTCACCCACAATTGTGTATCAAGTAGCTATTTAGATGTGATAGTGCCTGCAGGAGTAAGAGAGAGAGATGGGAGATTAGGGGCAGGTTCTGGACATATAATAAACAGTGTGATTGGTCAAACAGGTATCCGCATTTCAAGCCCTGCTCCTGCAGCCTGGTGTTTGTAATAAAAAAACACCTGGCTGTAACCAGGGCAGTTTTGTGTGATGTCACCAAGTACTTACAATTGTAGTGGCCACTGGAGGCAGCACACGCTCCTTTTTTTTTGACTGTTTCTCACCACAAAGCTGCAAATGTATTTAGTTTACACAGAAATTGCCAAAATAATAATAATAATAATAATAATAATAATAATAATAATAATAATAATAAAAAATAGACAAATAAATAAACAAAAATGACAAAAAGCAATGGACAATGAGTCCATGTTTATTTACATGAGGACCATGTTTTATTTGTTACACGACATAGTGATATGGCACCTGTTATAGGAGCGTCTGGAGCAGCGACCAGATCAAGTGTTTGAGCGCGTTCATGCACTGGCAGTAAAGCGAAACGTTTGTTACTTCAAACGCCAGGTCTTGATGGGAAAATGTGCGGGATACATTTGGATTATTTTTCAATAGAGGAGAAATAATACGCCACGATAAAGAAGGTTTAACGCGACAGTACAGCTCCGGCAGTTTTGCGTCTCTCTATGGGAGTGAATGGAAGAGAGAGGAGGACACGCCCCCCATGCTTCCAGATGTGGCTCCGCCTTTACTAGTTACGCTGATCGCCAGACAATCCGGAACACCGACAGGGGACTCAGCGCTGCGCAACATCCGGCGTCAATGGGTTAAATTTTCAAATTTCAGTGGTACAGAAGTAATGGTGCGATAGACTGACATGATAAGACAAGACAGTGCCTCTTTCAGCAGGAGACATGCTCAGTAGAGCCAAGTGACAGTGGTACAGGAGTAACAGGAGCAGCAGATACAGACACACAAGCCTAGATTGCCCTTTTGAGGGTGTCAGTGTGAAAATGTTAATATATACGTTGCACCGGAGTATAAGTCGTAGAACCACCCAAACCATGAAAAAAAGTGTGACTTATAGTCCAAAAAATACGGTAGTTGTTTTAGTGTTTAGTTCAACTTTAACCAAACACAGGAAATAACATTTGCTGTATAGATCTGCTAAATCAATACGGACAGCAGAAGTAGTTTAGTTTTAGTTTATTGGACTGTTTTAACAGAGATCAAGAGCACATTCATCTCATAAAAGAAGAGATGCTTTACACCAGATTTATCTGCAGTCCCTGGGCAGGTTAACAAATGATTAAAATACACCTGTGTCCATCTGTTTATAATCAGACCTGCATTCTCCCATTTTTTCATTTAAAAACAGCACACTCCACATTTACACGCTTAAAGAGCTCATATTACACAATTGTATCTATGTTTTAATGTTGTTTCATCATCAAAAACTTACCTGGAGTTGTGTTTTTTGTTTCATTTACACATGCTTAACACATACACTGTTTCTTTCTCAAAAGGAAAACTGTTCCATCTTGTGATGTCATGTGGTGATACAGGACGTGCTCCACTGTTTTAAACTCCATACACCTTTACTAGAATCATTTGGATAATTTCATCTCTGGAATTGCCAATCTTTGCTGAATAAAAGGCAAAATGTAGCAGTTAACTTGAAAAACGATCACTATATGACATCACAAGGTGGAACATAGCATTTTAAGGTTGGGATATGTAGACTGACAAATAATAATAACAAATAACAAAACACAACTCTAGGCATGCTTTTGATGAGATATCAAAGCAACAGCCTTATACAAGTTCGCATTTTATTGGGCATTTATTTTGGCAAAACATCAGTCCGAGGTTAGTTACTGGGAGACAAGAACAAGTGTTAGCATGAAAAAAAACAACAACATTTGAACAGTTTTAAAATAAACCAATTCCAATTAGCTCTTTAATAAGTTTTCCACTTGCTTTGCCACAACAAACTGTTACCCATAATTAAGCACTTCATCCACATTTGCAGGTTCATCTGTTGTCTTAATTAGAAGAGGCAGTCAAGCTCAAATGAAAGGTTCCTAGTGTTTTAAATGTCAGGGGAGCATTTGGCATCACCTTAGATAACTTTTACTGCTTGCATGAACCCACACATAACAGACTTTGTATACCTTAGGAGTTTAGAATCACAACTCCATTTGAGATGCCTGGCCTGAAATTAGTGTCTAAGGCTACGTTCAGACTGCAGAGCTTAATGCTCAATTTGAATTTTAATTGATGAATCAGGCTATAAGATCCCTCTATTTTCTCCTGAATAAAGCGACCTGGCCATTCAGACTGAAGTCACATGTCAAAAGATCAGATATGTATCGGTTTTAGGAGCACATATCTAAGTGGCCTGGGTCAAAAAAAAAAAAAAAAAAAAGATCTGTGTCGTTCCGACTGTCATTAAAAGATCAAATACAGGTCACATAGGGGCAAAAAAATCTAATTTGGGTCACTTCAGGCAGCAGTCTGAACGTAGCCCAAGTGATCGCAGGCTCGAGTCAAATCTAATTTATAATACTGACACAAAGAGACACTCACATTATTGTAATTTAATTTTAAAGGGTCTGTATTACACTAGTTTTTGATCTATGTTATAATGTTGTTTCCTGATTGCAAACAAAACAGGACTTGTGTTTTGTTTCATTCACGCATGTTTAACGCACAAATCCTGCATATTTAGACTCTGTTCTAATAAAAGACTAATAAAAGGATTCCTCAAACATGTGTGAATGAAACAAAACACAACTCAGGGTATGTTTTCGATGAAGTAACAACATTCAAACATGGCTCAAAGCTCACAAGAATCCATTTTGTATAACATGTGCTGGTACTTGTAGCCCATGTAATTGCTACTGCGCTTTCCATGACAGGTTAAAACATAGCTCTTGTCTCTGTTAAATAGAAAATTGTCCACTTCAGTTGCCAAGTATGTGCTGTGTTGTCATGACTATAAAGTGGGTTTGTGTGGCTGTGTCCTCATAGCTCCACAGTGGCAAACGTGAGGGGGTTAACATGACAGCTCAAACTAAATGCCAATAACACATAATGGTCTGTTTTTTGTTTGTTTGTTTTAACACAAATGCATATTTTACTGTACACTCTATTCTAGTGTTTCTTAACAGAATAATATGTAACCTTCTGAAAGTGGCATGTTACCTGCATGTTTTCCAGGAAGAAGAAAGTTAAAACCACATGTTAGAACATTATCCATATAGATAATTCCTGTGGGTCAAATAAGAGTCAGGTTTGTGGAGATGCAAGCTTGTTTACAGAGAACAAATGACTTTCGTTGTTTTTACAGTGCAATAAAAACTACCAAAAATAAATAAATAAATACAATTTACACACTGTAGCTTTAAAGAAAACCTTGCACATGTCTCTGGTAAATAGCTATAATCTATGACACCCGAGTGTCATTATGTTATAATTTGTAATAAATCTATCTATTTATAAATGCAAGGAATTGCATTTTTGTTTTTGTTTTTTGTCTGTTCCATACATAACTCTCAAACCGCTCATCTGATGGATCTCATATTCGGAGTGTGTCATCCTAATGGGATGGGTGTGGCAGTGCCAATTTTCATGTTGTTAAAAAAAAAAAAAAAAAAAAAGACCTTTAATTAAGACAACTTCATAAAAGAAACAACTCTGACTTCTGCAATATGGTGTCTTAAAAAAAAAGAAACTACAGCACTATTAGCTATAGTATGCGTGATTGAAAGCTCTAAAAAGTAAATTCTGAGGCTTTAAGTACTTTATCTTAACCTTCACATACTGTAATATAATATTTTCTTCTTTTAATGATATTTTATTTATTTATTTGACAAGGACAATGCCACACACAGTCATAGACAGAGCATGCAGCTGATGACAGAGCATAGCTAATGTTAAATCTCAGCTCCTATCCCTAGTTAGGCTTTTCTCTACACGGACAGTACAACCCAGTTTAAAAACACAATCTTTTAACATGCATTTACAACATTTCAGTTTCACAAACATAACCGGCTGTGTTTACACATAGCTGGGTATGTTGAGAAACTAATATTTCCCTCCCTCTGTTTTCCAAAATAACATTCTGCACATTGCATCGTTTTCAAAAAAAGTTTTCGTTTACATTAACCCACATAAATACCTAACACCTTGAAGCATAACTACTCCAAGCCTCTGGGCGGCACCTGGATTTATTTCATTACAGTTGTCAGTATTACTGAAAAATACCTTGAAAAACATGCATTACTGAGCAGGCTCGCCTCTTCACAGATCTGTTAAAAAAGTGCCAAAATTGCTGAGCTCCGAGCCTCAATGGTCTCGGGTCATGGGCATGATCCATAAGCTGTGTGCGGAAATGCAAACACATGAGAAGTGTTTGCACCAGAAGAAATGCCAGTGCTGCTCTGAATGCTTCCATGATCATCATCATAGTAAAAGGTAAACACTGGTCGCACTTTTGGCACATCAGCTGCCTAAAATTCTGTTTATCTCACTTTACACATAAATGCGAAATGTAGTTTTCCAGAATCTCCACTCTAGCTGGAGTTTTTAGAAAGGTTTGTTTTCAGAGGCGAATTCGCTGTTTGCGTGTAAAAGATGGATACAAACAAAGGGAAATATCTCTGTTTTTAAAAATACCTGTGTACGTGTAAACAGGGCCTATGACACTCCTGTTCAAACACACATTCTCTTACACACACAATACAATATTTGCAGATGGATACGGCTTTGAGAATAATTTATGATTTAATTTGCACTTCAGTTCAGATAGTTTTGCCCCTATGACTTCCAGCGTCAGTGAGCTTCATTTGACTGGAGCTGACACTATGGGTAACGTCACACTCCCTTAGTTCACTTCTTTATACAGTCTATGGAAACTATACAGTTTAACAAAATGTACTCTTAAAAGCAAGGTGTAGCTTTAATCCTGTCTCGATTCAATTGGCTTTAGTATCATGCCTTTTTATCACCAGTAGATTAGGCACAACTCTGCTTTTTTATTCGCTCCTCTAATTCTGCGGATATCATCAAATATCTCTAATTGCTACACTTGTTCTCGTGTTTAATCAGATGTGGACCTTAAGGCAAACAGAATCATTCAAAATCATTAAAAGTGTTTCGAAGATAAAAGAAAGTTCACTCCTGACTTCCAAGATTGAACGATCCGGTTATACATATACAGACTTAAAAGTAGCGGCCAGCTCCCTCAGGCTGTAGTTGCAAGCGTATTACCCTCACTAAATGCTCTCTACATAAAGATTAGGTAAAGTCGAGAGCTTTCCCATTGCCAGCTGGAGTTAGCGGATGCAGATTTTTGAAGACGCACCGAAATCGTGTGGTGCAGTGATGAGTGAAATGCAGAGACAGTCAACAGCAGAACAACCCTTTGGCTCAAACAGAGGCAGCATCTGTTTGAGACGCTGGTGCACAGTTATTCAGTTACAAAACACATCGGGAGAACTCAAAGAAGGTAGGTAATTATGAAGAGATGGAGATAATTGGAGCGAGGGCTGTTTACTGGCAAAAATCACAATTACTCTTCATGCGTGTGTGACGTCCGTTGGTGATTTCAATGCAGAGCTCAGTCAGTTTGATCAATAGGAATTAGAGAGTGACGATACTGAGAAAAATGTGCATCATCTGGTTTGGGAGATTACACTACATGCTTTTCTTCAGTTTTTCAAGTCATTTTTATAGACTTGTTTTTGTCTTTTTTTCTTTTTTTATAGAAGTTTGATTGCCGTTGTCAGTGAACAGACTTCATAAAGTAGGAACTTGCTTAGGCATTATGGTGCCAAATAAAATAAAAATAGTAATAGCGCATGCAGGTTATAATAAAATAAGAAAAAAAATGACCCTTCTATCCATTTTATTTCTCTTATCCAGGGCCAGGTCACGGGGGCAGCAGTCTAAGCAGGGACTCCCAGATGTTTTTCACACACACTTCCTCCAGCTCCCAGGCCAGCCCAGAGACATAGTCCCTCCACCGTGTCCTGGGTCTTCCCTGGGGCCTCCTCTGGGTGGGACATGCCTGGAACACGCTCGGCTGAGAGAGCGTCGCGCCCAAGCGTCACCTCTCGCTGGCTCCTCTTGACGTGGAGGAGCAGCAGCTCTACTCCGAGCTCCTCCCGAGTGACTGAACTCCTCACCCTATCTCTAAGGGAGCGCCCAGCCACCCTGCAGAGGAAACACATTTCGACGGCTTGTATCCGCGATCTCGTCCTTTGAGTCAGTACCCAAAACTCATGACCAGAGGTGAGAGTAGGAACGCAGAACGTAGAGACCGGTAAATCGAGAGCTTTGCCTTTCCATTCAGCTCCCTCTTCACCACAAAGACAGCGACCGCATCACTGCCGATGAGGAAAAAAAAAAAAAACAAGTTAAAATTAATAAAAAACAACTTTGACTAAATATAAATACAAATATATAGTACTTTTTAATTGCCATTTTAATATTCTGTATTATGTTGTACAGCTTATTATGTAACTGTTTTAAATTTTTACTTTTTTTACCTGCTGTAATACTTTGGGATTTTCATGAAATTCAGTGCAGAAAGTGCAATTTAAAGGTGCATTATGTAACTTTTCTGTCAAATGCTTTTCCCCATTCTGATGTTATTGATTGCTTTGTGTGGAATGTTTCACAGTATGGTATTAAACCTTCATATCTTCATGGAAACCAAACCAGACCGAGTTACGGGTCATATCTGTGGAGAGGCGACCCCGATCACAATCAGTATGCCTGTTATTCTATGTATTTTTGAGCAGTAAAACCACCTGTGATTGAATAAATATAAGGTAGTGCTGTTTAATGTCATACTGTGGAACATTCCAGGCAGAGCAATGAAACAAGGAGGTGAAGGACCCCAAACCAAAAAAAAATATGCAGTGCACCTTTAAATAAAACATACTGTCATTATACTGTGTCCAGGCTGAAAAGAGTCAGCTGTGATCTGACCTGCTAGCCCCCCACGTCCTGGAGATGTGCAGATCCTGGAGAGATGGAGGTTGTAGTCCATTACCTTCTCAGCAGACCCACAATGCTTTGCTGCAGTCTGTGCCTGTGTCTGGCAGTGGCCCCAGTGTACCACACCATGATGGATGGACTCAGTGATGGCTGTGTACAAGTGCAACATCATCTAGGCTGGAGCTTACTTTTCCTCAGCTGCTGCAGGAAGTCCATCCTCTGCTGGGCTTTTTGGAGGAGGGAGCTGGTGGTGGGCTCTCACTCGGGTCCTGGGTGATGATGGTGACAAGGAAGTGGACAATGAGTGGTGATGAGGTCAGTCAGAGTCACAAAAAAGACAGAGGAGTCATCATTACCCGCTGGTCCACCTCCCTCCTACAGGCAGACTCATTGCAGATATTCAAATTTAGCATATTTTCAAAACCACACTATTGCGATTAATCCCACCTCTAAAAGAAGCTGTTGAGGTGTGAATAAAGCACTTTGTAACTCATCCCTGTGACCTTTTGACAAAAACACATTTGCAAGTAAGTGTGGCGATCTTGTTATGTGATCCCAGGTATTAAAAGTTGGTTCGCTAAACAAAAAGTCATGACTTTGTTTCTTAATTTACATATGAGAAGGGAATAAGAATTCATGATATGAGTATTGTCTTCCTCCTCCATGGATAATGTGACAGAAATAACAAAGAAATATTGTATGTGAATGAATATCAATGAATGAAAGTTGTAGAGTTACAGTAGAGCTCTGTACCACAGTAACGACAGTAGTATTTTAACAACAGAGAAACATTAAACAAAAAGGTATAAAATATAAAAAAAAAATCCTCTTTTTGAAACTGCCCCTCTTTGATTCTCTAATCCTTGGGCAGACAGGCCTATGACTTAACACTTAACCTGCTTTGGGTGATATCTCTACAGAGCCAGGCCTCTGTTGCTAATGGGCTCAACCACAGATCAAACAGGTGAGGACACTTTTCGGATGCCTGTGGACAATCTCGTTAGTTTGAGCATCTGACCATACTTTAATGACGTTACAAACAGCAGTTTACTCACTTTGACAATGACTCATTCACAGATCAAGCTGGGTTTTTAAAATGAGAAAACCAAACCATAACGCGGTGGTGGCGTTTTTTGTAACTACACCACCTGATAACGCTGGATTAGTATCTGCTGTCAGACTGGAACCGGAAAGACTCGTAACAGATTTTTTAGCAACATTTGCTTGCACAACTTTATTCAAATTCAAAAAAGTTTATTGTCAGTTCTTCATATGAGACATATGAAGAACTGATATTGTGTTTCTCACTCCCAAGCATATAAAATAAATAAATAAATAAATGGAAAAATCCAAGTGTTCTGTGGGGAGACGCAGATTCCTAGCTTCCTGGCCACCTGGTGGTTAGAGAGGGGACAGAGTTCAGCATCCTAACAGCCTGGTGGATGAAGCTGTTAGTGAGTATGGTGGTGCAGGAACGGAGGCTCCTGTACCTCCCAGAGAGTAGGAGGTTCCTGTAACTCATCCTGGAGGGCGGGAGGCTGAACAGATTGTGTGCAGGGTGACCTGCATCACTCACAGTTGTGACAGCTTTGAGGGTGAGGTGGGTGGTGTATGTGTATTGCAGGGAGGAGAGTGGTGCACCACTGATCTTCCTGGCTGTGTTCACTATGCGCTGCAGGGCTCTCGTGTTGTGGTCAGTGCAACTTCCACAAAACACAAATCCAGGTATCCAGGGATGTTTGTGATGAGGAAACATAATATCAGATCAGAAAGCATATGCAGTATATGGGTCCTTTAAACTTAATAAGCAGTGAAAAAGAGGTGTTGAGTACTGGACTGAAGTGATTCGGGTGAAGATATCCAGATTAATTAGGATGTTGTGTGACATAAAGGACTCAAAGGGAGGCATTTGGTGCTCTAAAGAAGGAGAAAGACAAAATATACTGGATCACTCCACAACATGTACAAATGCAAAGGAAAACACAACTCCACACTTGTTTTTGGTCAGATGAACTATTCCCGCTCTCCGACCAGCACATACTGTCATTGTCTTCTTGGAAAGACACATTACCTTCCTTGGTATCTGGGGTGTGTGAGATTTGTGGTTGCTGGTAGCGTTGACAGCCTTGCTTCTGTCAGTCTATTAAAATTTTACTTTTGCAGTTTCACAGGCCTTCAAGTTCTTTTACAAAATACATATGACGAACACAAAGCATGAGTTGCTTATTACATCAAATTTTCAGTTGCACCATCTGAAATCGAAACGAAGGCATATTTATCTCCGGATCTCTTTTCAAAGATCCATAACTAGGTCATCATTTATCTCCTTTAATGACGGAAGTGCCTTGGGTTTTTAGCTGACGTTGGAGCTGTCAGCTGTCTGTGCATGTGGGCAGACCTGTCTCCGTACATGTAGCTCTCCAACACTATCGCACAAGCCAGAGCCTCCCCAAAGACCCGCCCTGTCAGACCACTGCAGTTAACCTCTTTGTATCAGCCAGGCCCATACATGTTCAAGGACACAGAGGAGACTTTATAGGCCATGGCTTTCGTAGGACATTACTCATTTATGGAATTTAGCAAAGAGCAAGAAAAAAATAAATACAAAATTATATATAATATATATATATATATATATATATATATATATGACTTGTGGTATATGTTTTCTTTATTGACCCGCTGGTTAAAGATCATAGTTTAAAGGGTGCATATTAATCTATTTTCTGATCTATGTTATAATGTTGTTTCCTCATCACAAACTGACCTGGAGATGTGTTTTGTTTCATCCACACATTTCACACACAATATACGGCTTCATACATCTTCACTAAAATCATTCGGACGGTTTCAGATCTGAAATTTCCAATCTTTACTGAATAGGGATGCAAACAATAACTGAAATATTGTGCTATCATATCGTCAAAGTTCTCACAATAATATCGTGCACCATCACAATATATATCGAATTGCAAGTCTCTTTGTTTAAATTAAGAGTTATGATGCAGCAATAGAAAAATAGAAAAAAAAAAGACAGAGGGAACTACATAGACCATGATCCTTTGCTCCATTTTAGTGTAGACTACAAGACGATATAACAGTTCTAAGCACTTTTAAGTCTTAGTTCTTTGGATTAAGTTTTGTGAAGGCATTTTAAGAGAAAAAAGAAGCATATTCACAGTTTTGTTCGCCTCCACAAAATATTGCAATAAATATATATCGTGAGATATATATCGTGAAAAACATACCGAGAGATTTGGATATTGTTACATTCCTATCGTGAGCTTTCCCATGATATCGCAATAAATATCATACGGCGAGGTTTATACCGTGACGATATCGTATCATGAGACTTGGACATCGTTACATCCCTACTACTGAACAAAAAGAAAAAAGGAGCTGTTAACCCGGCAATGGAGAAAGTCAACTGAATGATTATTTAGGTTGAAAACGTTTCGCAGCTCATCCAAGTTGCTCCTTCAGTTCTGCCGGTGAGCCTTAAATTCTTCCTGTTAAACTGAACTACTACTTCATGACATCACAAGGTGGAACAGGGCATTTTGAGCTTTGGAGATGTAGACAGACTAATTGTTGTGGATACCTCTGCCACCACTCCACGGTGAATTAATTGATTTAATTTACATTAAATTAATAAATTCACACATAGTTTAATTTAATTCCGTTATTTAGACTTCAAAAGCAAATACCACAACAACAACGACATAGAGCGAAGACGAAGTTTATTGATAATGTACGAGGCGGGACGGACATGGCTGGGTTGAGACTCTAGTCGGGGCTCCGTCAATCATCCCCCCCCGTAAGTAAGTGTCTTATGACTGAAAGACAAACAAGATAGTGGGCAGGAAGGTGGGCTCGAGTTAGCCGAGACAAACTGGGATGATGGGAAAGGCTGCTACAAATAGGCTTCTGGGAAATTAGAGGCGTGGTCGAAGTGAGCTGTGGTTCGTTGATGATGAGGAGGAGAGGGCAGCTGAGGCGTGGTCCTGCTCCTAAATCTCAGTTAATCATATTGACTACACTTATATTCTAATTTGAGTGCACTGTTTAGTTAGTTTATCTAGTTTCTTTAAGGTCACTTTATTATCACTTATTATTTTCTGTATTATACTTATTTGCCTTCTTGTTACTTTGATTATGTTAGTAGTTTTAGTGAATTCCATCCATCCATCCATTTTTGTCCGCTTATCAGGGGCCGGGTCGCGGGGGCAGCAGCCTAAGCAGGGACTCCCAGACTTCCTTCACCCCAGACACGTCCTCCAGCTCCTCCGGGGGGACCCCGAGGCGTTCCCAGGCCAACCGAGAGACATAGTCCCTCCTGAAATGGCGTGGAATGACCCTTATCCCAGTTGGGCCTGGCATTTTGTTAATGATTTACCTCATTTGAGCCTTTGTTTTTTGTTTGTTTTTTTTAACATTATTAAATTTAAACTTATTTTTATATCTTTTGTCTTTGCCTTTCTGTTTGGCCTATTACACTAATAATAAACTAAACAAAACACAACTCCAGATATGCATTTTAACATCTTTTAAAGCTTTTTTTTGCACAATATAGAACCTTTAATTCAACTACAACACATGGAAATTAGATCTTTGATGTTTTCAACAGTCTAGACAAATGGGAGTAGGCTAAAAATAGATCAACCGCAAACATCATTAGTTGTTGACATGAAAGGATAGCTCTGTTAATCTGCTTTCCATAATTTATTTAGTGATTTAAGTATACACCATGTGACTTTTCCTTTGGAGGGTCCACAGTATGACATTAAAAATCTATCTGTGTGGATAGCAGATCAAGTTACAGGCATAGATTGCATATGAACATAACTTACCTGCTAGTCAGTGCATTCCAAGTAGGAAGTGAGCACGGATGAGTTTCCGGCTCCATCGACTTCAGCTCCAGTTCACTTTGTATTGAAAAATTGTTGCTCTTCTCTCCGTTAACGGCTGCTGTCAGGCTCCTTATTTTGGTCTTAAAATGTTTGTATTAACTCGATCCTGGTGTTTTTATTTCACTTTTTTATCCATTCATTAATTCCTATCCCTAGTATGGAAATTTGCTCCTATACTTCAAGCCTCAATGAGCTTCATTCAACTGGAGCACCTACCGAACGCTATGGGTGACACCACACTCCTATTATGATTCTTTCTTAGTGAATTTAAGGTCATTTTCAACATGGAGCCTAAATCACTACTGTATTTTTTTTTTACTAGTTCTGACATAGAAGAATACTCTTTCCTACATACCGTAAAATACCAAATAATAGCCTGTTTCAATTAACCGCCTGGTCCCCTTTAAACGTCAGGTGCAGGTGTATATTTTGATAAATAACCGCTGGTTCCAAATAAACGCAAAGTCTAATGTATTAAGAAAAAAATCAAGGAAGAAGACATGACCACTGATGCTGCATGTTTTTCTTCTTTGCCTGTTGTGTTTTGCTTTGTTTTTACGAGGCCTATCATGCTTTCTTTCAGTCAGTCTGAAAGTATAGATACCTGAGAGAGGTCTGAGGGACTGAAACATCCAATACCAATGAAAGAAAAATCAAGAGTGAGACGGTGTGAGGGAGTTTTCTTTAAAAACATCTAAGTCAGTCTGAAAGTATAAAAAAAATGCAGAGGAAAACTCAGTAGAAGCAGCCGCTAGACGTTTTTCTGTTGACCCCAAGAGAGAGATCGATAGGCAAAAATTTAATCTGAGCTTCAGCGTCGGTCCGAGGAGGACAGCGAAAGGGCAAGGCTGCCTGGTGGAGGTAGGAAGAAAGCCAGTGAGGAGCTTGTGCCAAACATGTGGGAGTGGGTTATCAGCAAACGAGCACGCCACGAGAGAGTGTCCCGCAGAATGATCAGGGAAATGGCTAAACGAATGTACTCTACCGTGAGCGATAGCAGAGATGAGGAGTTTCCCGCCTGTGCTGGCTGGATAAATCGTTTCCTCCGCCGCAACAACTTCACTTGCACAAGACGTACAACTATTGCCCAGAAAGACGATGGAGAATTCACAGAGAAACTGGTCAAGTTTGTGACATTTTCTATTTATTTTATTTTTTTTCTGGTGTCCTGTCAATTTGAGCTACCCATCAATTTGAGCTCCCTAGCGCTACTGCTCATGCGCACAAGATCCAAGCACTGTTAGATTTTAAAATGCCAATCGATTTCAGCTCCCGAGGCAGAAGTGGAATAACAAGTAACATTTTAAAAGTGTATTGGTTTTATTGTATGTTTGGACCAGTTAAGCAACGACATGTGCGTTAAATTTGCGACCTAATATTTACGTTAGATGACTGAATAGTTTTGGATTCAGTATTTTTTATTTTATCATTATCTTCATTACATTGTATTTTATTTAGTTTATTTTATGTGTACGAAACATTGTAACTTTGTTTAGAAAGGCATTGTATAAATAAAATATCACTATATATAATAATAGAAAATTCACACTGTAGCCTATGATATTTAATTAATATAAAGATTTCAGTGTTTCCAGTAATTTCTTTCTCTTATATAGTGGAAGCATTATTTGATAGAAAATACAGGCCTATCGAAATGAGCTCCTCTGCTCAAATTCATATAAATGTGTAACTAATGGTGATTCTACAGTGGGAGTATTATTCGATGGCTAAATTCTCCTGTCGATATGTGCTACCTTTAGTCGGAGCCCTATTTGAGCAGAATATAACTGTCTAAATGAACTACCTACACATATTCATATAAATGAGCTAAAATTTTACATATTTTAACATAACTTTCTGTTTGCAATTGATTAATAATTTAACTGAACTGAAATATACTGATTTGAACTGTTTAGTAACTAAAAGTGTTGATGTTTTGTCTTGAAAAGGGGAAAGGCGGCAGATAACATAAGATTACGTCTTTCTGCTCCTCTTCAATCATTTCTTTTATATTGATGTTGTGACACTGTTGATGTCTTTTTATACTTTAAATATAAATAAATAAAATAAAAAAAACTAACATATAAAGTGTGATTGTTGTGTGCAAACAGCATCAAACCCGCCATCTCTATCCAAAGAAATATGTTGTAAAACTGGGGAAGTTAGAGTTAGGGTTTGGCTTTATTGCATCTATACAACTGTACACGAGACAACGTAAAGTAGCTTATTTCAACAGGGTAGCATGAATCGATAGACATCACTGTCGATTTAGTCTGAGGGTAGCTAATTTCGACGGGCATCTCATTTCGACAGAAGGATTGAATTAAAGCTACGGTAGAAAAAGTAGTCGCCAGGCTCAGACGCTTCCTCCGAGGTGTGCCGTAAAAACTGTAAATTATAGTCATTTTGGTTAAAATAATTTAAATACCATATTTCGCCAGGTTTTCTGAGCAAGATTTTTGTGAGGAATAAATTAATCGCCTGCCCCAAATTGCTGCCTGGCCTCAAATAAATGCCTGGTCTGTTAAGTGATTGAAACAAATAAACGCCCCGGCTATTATTTGGCATTTCACGGTATTTTTTTATGTTTTTTTCAGTGTTCATATTGTTTAAACATGTAACTACTTCCAATACTAGTTTCAGTATCATTTAGTGTCTTAGTATTGTTATATTTTTGACAACTTTACAGCAAATATAAATAACTTCTCTGACTCTCTCTATTGTCTGACTCACCAGGAAAGCCATTTTCTAAAACACTCGTCACAATTTGAACTTTGACTCCGGCGTTGTTGCTCTTTCGTCTAAAAGCTCTGTCATTTAGTGCGCAGAAGATGAAAGCCCAGATATTAGCGGAGTTTGGAGTGGAGTCTGACCTGTTCTGATCCGTGGAGAGGCGCATCCTTTTTATACAGACAGAGAGAGAGAGAGAGAGAGAAAGGGGTACGCGCTGGAAACTCACGCAAGGTTAATGACAAAGCTACTGCTGCCCCGCTGTGCGCCGTGTAAGAGCAACGGCATTATGTAAGGAGCAGCTCTCTTTCTCTCTTTTTTTCCTCTCTTCCTCGCTCCCTCTTTCTCCTCTCTCCTTCTGTCTTAATCTCCCTCTCCGTTTTTGCGCTCAAACACAGGCTCCCACTTTCTCCTCTTTCTGGTTTCCACTTTACCCTCTCTTTCTCTCTTTCGCCTTCCCACTCCTCTCCGCACTCCTCTCGCTTTCATTCAGTCTCTCTCCTCTTTCTCTCTCTTGAGCCTAGTTTCTCCTCTCTCTTTCCTTCCGTCTCAATCTCCCCCTCCGTCATTGCATTTTCATTCTATTCCACACTCTCTTTTTCACTCCATTTCGCTCCCACACACTCTCCTACACTCTCTCTCTCTCTCTGTCACTCACTCCCTCTTTCTACTCTCTTTCTTTCGCTCCTTTCCTCTCAATCTCCCTCTCCGTCTTTGCTCCTCCTCTCGCCTTCTTTGAGTTCTGCTTGCACTTTCCCACACTCTTTCTTTCTACTCTCTCTCGCTGTCTTTGCTTTCAAACACAT
>NW_026571018.1:29099533-29271029 GCF_026225935.1 Boleophthalmus pectinirostris | reverse complement strand
CAGTGTTGGCCAATATGTGCATTGTGTCTCCATGGTAACTGTTGAACACCCTCATCGTGATGTCACTGCAAAATATCAATAGGCATGGCTAGCAAGATGATGCTGTATATATTATTATTAGATGTTTTAACACAACCAGAGAGCCTATCAGATCCATACAGTGTCTCTGAATATTAACCACACATATGGATATAGGTTAATAATAACTATATTAATAATACCATGAATTTATATGTTGATTATTCAGGTACTCGAAACAGGTATTCAAAGCTGTTTTTTCTATAGCCACAGCTGCCCTGGGACTGACAGACGGAAACATGGCTGCCAGTCTGCCCCTACAACCCGCAGACCCTCTGAACACCACCAGTCATTCACACACTTCATTCATAAAAAATAAAAGGTCTTGCTCTACGACACAACACCAATATCCTGGTCAGAGCAGGCTTCAAACCGTGAACCTTGTGGATAGTGGTCCGCGCCAATATTATTATGTTTGCCTAAAAGCATAGCGACTTGAATTGGACAAAAAGACACAACACATCATGCACCAAGTAGCCATCTGGGGAAAGGATGGTGATTCGGTTGGCATTTCGAAATGTCGCAACATGTCAGGAAACATGTTCATTGATCTAAAAGCTTAATTTAATCCAGCATCCAATAGTTATACAATGTACCATATCTATAAACTAAGCTATATTAACAGGAACATTTACTGTATTTTAATTGGTGCTGGTGGCCAGGCGTTAAATAGCCAGTTTTTACCATGTGTTTTCTTTTGGCAGTGCGTCGGCAAGTCTGTGTTCTGCCATCGCGGCCTGGATAGGTGCTATGAATAAACCATGAGTCCATTAAAAAATTAATTGCCTCTTTCTTAGCCATAATTACGGTGCAATTCGTCCCAGTGGGAATTAGAAAGTGCCAATACAAGACCTTCTCTGTGAAACGTGTGAAAAGATTTTTATCAATTTAGATCTGGTTTGGACTGGTGAAACTCAGCAATGTGTTGGTGACGTTTGGGAAATCTAGACGCTACAATGTTTGTGCTTGTTTAAATTACGTCGTTGTTAGCATTTCTCACGTAGGGAACCATTTTCTATTTGTTTGACCGATGAAATATTCAGGAGGTGCACCATGATGTTGTTAGCAAAATGGTGCAGACATCCTCCGTGTGTGGTTTATGTGACACCAGGACCCCGGGGTGACAGGTGAAGAGGGGTGGAGGGGTGAAATTAGGCTGAACAAACAACTGAAGATAGAAAAAAGACAAAGGCAATTAAGAGGTATTGTACCTTTTTTTGTAAGGGCACATTCCACTGTTTAGCAATTTAAGATCGACCAATATGGATCTTTACAATACCAATACTGATACAGATTTAGAATATAAAGCAACCAAAATATGTGAGTTACATTTATGTGAGTTAAATTTACTACAAGCTCGCTCCAATTCTTTTATTTACCACAAACCTTAAAGAACTGTGAAGTCACATTTTGTGCAGCAGCTCTTCGTATTAAACTGTGAATATGAAGCTTTGTGTGTATTTAGGCAGCAGATTGACAAAACAAAATATTGGCCTATGCTGGAGATTAGAGTTGGGCGGTAATACGGTATTACGGTATCCCGCGGTATCAAAATGTAGCAACAGTATCAGTTTCATTACCGTCATAAAAAAAAAATCTGCAGCGCATAAGGACCTGATATAATATATTAATTTATTGATATCTAAATTTGTTTGCTCAGCACAAATTAATGTGTGGTTGTATTTTCAGTTTAATGCTATCACAGTTTAAAACTAATAGTATCTGTAATGTTTCCTTTCACTGCATGGGAAGATGACGTTCAGTTAGTTTTGTTCTGTTGTCACGTGACAGCTCATAAGGGAGACCAAGACCACATGGCAAGTCTGGCCACAAACACGTTGATCTCCCAAAAAATACTTCTGAAATTTGGCAGCATTTTGGCTTCAGGCGCACATTTCTTTACGTTTTATAGAAACGAAACTTAAAACCACATGGCTAATTTCCATGAACAGTAAGCGGCAATAAAAACAGCTTACTTGATGATGTGGTGCAGCTTCTGTCTGACTAAAGGACACGACTCAGTGGAATATGAGTGTTCTCTCTGTGACAGAGGATGTGCGGCTGACAGTGAGTCTGTTCTGTGCATGTATCGCATTGGAGATGGTTCATGTGAAACTTTTCAGAGAGTCTGCAGGTAGTTTCGTAGCTTACCAAAGTTGTATTAAAACATGTTGGTAATACGGTATACTGCGGTAAAATCCTGAGAGGGTTTAACGGTATCAAAATTTAGATACCGCCCAACCCTACTGGAGATTTAAAAGGCCGATATGCTAAAAAGCCCAAATATCAGTCAGATATATCGACCAGTATATATTGGTCTAGCTCTAATAGTAATAAACTTAAAGCTCCATGGAGGCAAGCAGGTTAGCTGTTAACTTGAATGACATCACAAGGTGGAACAGAGCATTTTGAGCTTTGGAGATGTAAACAAGCTAAAAATAAAGGATCACTCAAACATGTGTGACTGAAATGAAACACAAATCCAGGTATGTTTTTGTGGCGGTAACAACGTTCTAACATGGCTTAAAGCTCACATGATGAATTTTGCATAACATAGGACCTTTAAAAGTAAAATATATTTAAACAGAATGAATACAATAATACTACTGACTCTCCTGAAAAAGCCTTGACAAACATTGCATCACCTAAGTCCCTTTGCCAATACCCCCGTCATAACATTATTGATCGGCACAGCGCCCGTAATCTGACAAATCATTTCCAATCATCACTCTTTACCTGTAACATTCACACCACACTGTCAGGATTGTGTTATTTCTCTGACAGCTCCAGACCTTTGCCAGGCCATGTCCATCCAGTGATCGCGATGTGGCCCCCCCGCTGTCTTTGTGCTAATTAGGCCTAAGAGGTGAGTGCAGCAGGGGAGGCGTCTGGGGAGGGGGAGGTCCAGGAGGTGCTGGTGTGTCAGTCACAAAGGGCAGGCCGGTTTAACAGAGCTAGAGGATAATAAATTACAGCTCGACAGCAGCTGGGGGTCTGTGATGTGCCGCTGTCTGTAGAAGAGAAGAGACACTGGCTGCATCCAAACTGATGAGATTGAGGCTGTGGGCAGGTGTTTTGGGGTTCTAGGAATAGCTTTAGTTGCACAAAATAACACACAAAAATGTCAAGATGATTCAGTTAATCGATAATTTTGATTCTACAGGTCATAATATCAAGCCTGATTCATCAGCCGATTTCAATTCATAGAAATCGTCTGACCTCGCAGTGTTAGAATTCGTTCGCTCGACGGTAGGCAGGTACTTTTTATCATTTAACGAATCGCTGCTATTTGGTAGTCACGTATGTAATGAGCAGCTAATGGAGCTAACTGATATATTAAGCTTTTCCCAAATCTCATAGGAAGAAGGGCAATAACGTTTTTCCCCTTGTTGAAATTCACCTAACATTCTCTTTATTCTGGCTATAAATCATCGATCTCAGGAATCGTTGACAACACTGAATATATGACTCTTCGCTGATTGGCTTGTGCCTGAACTTGCACTTCCATGATTTTTGCGAACTGATTCCTGACCTAGTTGCTGGAGAGAAATGAAATTGAGCAGAGGCACTAAGCAGCGCCAGCCTGGCTACATAATATCATCAAGAGAACTAAAACTAATTGTAAGAATAAATCATTTCAGTGGAATCTATATTACAAAGAGGAAATCTAAATGCTGTCGGTTTCTGTTTATGTCACATTATCTCATACTGGATGAACGGTCATGTATAATTAGTTAGTGAAATCCTGCATCAATAATCAGGAATAATCAAATATTGTACTGTTACTTCTCACAATGATCCCAAGAGTAACATTTGGTAACTATGACATCACATATAATTGAACTGTCTTAATGCAAAGTGACATTTTGACAGTGTCCTAATTAAAAAGCATATGCTCGTGTTATTACAATATAAGGGTCACAGCACTCATCAGTTTATTTCTTGGTTAAATGGGTTATCAAATATCAAGTAGTTGTAATAAGCATTTGACATATGGCACTTTGTAATTTAAGTGTCATTATAGGTCTACAACAGTATAATGTGATTTTGGTACATGTATTTTTTACTTACTATGTTGCAAATTTGCTGTGTATGTTTTAGATGATCCATATTGGTTTGAGCAGGTTTGGGGCTGGCACAAATGTGTTTCGTTCCTCCGTATCAGTCACTCTGTATTGAAAATTTGAATCCATTCATTTTTAGCACCAACAACAACGGGGGCCCCTCCAATTAAGCGTTGGTTAGGCTATAGGCTACATTTAAAATAATCATCTACATAAATGCACATTAGACTGTATTATATATCATGTGAAGTGCAATGATTGTGCTTAACATTTAATCAAGCATAAATGCACTCCTCAGAGAATATTAACATAATTACAATAATGAATATAAATAGTAGGCTATTGCATTACTGTTAGCTTCATTTAGGAGCACACCGTTAGCTCCATAGTGTGTTACAATATGAAACGGGTTTGTCTCCAGTTTACCAGAACAGTTACCATGACGACGTCAGCGATAAGCATAAATTTGGTTTTAGAACAAAAATAAATGGCATTCGAGACTTATTTCCATACATTTGCATTTGGATGTAGAGTATCTTCATTATACAACATTTACAGACCAATATTGATTACAACCCATGTTTGGTCCAATCAGGATGCTCTAAATGAGATAATGCAATTAGCTATATCAAATGCATTATAGGTCTTGAAAGTGGATGAGGCAATACACCACACAGACTTGCATATGACGATCTATTATGTTTAGATTTAAAATCACATGACCTACAGTGGGAGTGACGTATTGTAATTGAGCCTTTGTTGCATCAGTTTAATTGAATTGGCCCCAGACTCATTATAAGAAAATGGGGTTATAATACAGATCCTTAATGGACAGTAATTCTAATGTATTTTAATCCAATTTGTTTAAACAAGCTGTTGTCACTGCTCTGGAACTAGTATGGCAAACCACAGTACATTTTATGATCGACAATATTAACCACAATACTTTTTGGTTTATCTTTACATAGGGATTATCTTGGGCGATGGGGACTTGTTTCTGTGGAGATAGTTGCTAGAGCTGCAACTAATGATTATTTTAATAGTCAATGAGTCAGCATTTTTTAAATTTTTTTAGGTCAGTGATTCTTTCTATTGGACACTGAGATTGTTGACATATTTTAGCCAAATAAAGGTTGAAGAATGATTTTAAAATAGGTTACTTAGCCCAGATAACAAATACCAGTACTTTAATAGTTGACTTGTTAGAATTATTACCAGCTATCCAGGTCAGATGTGGATAGAGGCAATAAATGAATTCATCATGAAATTAATGGTAGATAGGCATGCTTGATGCCATACTGTGGAACATTCCAGACAAAGCAATAACATCTCCATGGAGACAAACAGGTGTGTTCTGTACCAGAAAAGTGACACAGTGCCCTAATGAAAATAAGCACACTTTTTTTTTTTATATGTTTTGGACTATACCACTGACAAATAGTCAAAAACATTAACACATAGTACTTGCTGCTCTAACCATTAAGCTATTGACGCCCCATAATACAAGAACTTGAAAGGACCTTTAAAGTTCTTATATTAGGCAAATTTGAGCTTTAAGTCACCCTCATCAAAAACACACCCACAGTTGTGTTTTGTTTCATTCACACAGTCTGTCTACATCTACAAAGCTCAAAATGCTTTGTTCCACCTTCTAAAACCATAAAACTGTAATGTTCATGTTAACCCCTTAACGCCTGAATTTATATAGATGTATATTAAGAAAAAGTTTTGTGAGTGTTTTTGCCTTTAAGTAGATGGTAAAGTAAGTTGAGATTATTAATTTGACTATAGCTATATACTATAAAAAAAATTGGGGTATGTTGCAAATTTGCAACAACAAAAAGTGCTTGCCAAAGGTTCCTAGGAAGTTACTGCATATGCACTAACTGGCACTGGGGAATGCAGCCGCTATCTTGGCTTATATCTTGATCCAAACAGTTTGTCGTATATTTGTGACGGTCGGCATTAAGGGGTTAACGGCAACATTTTATCTTTAGTTCAGTAGAAATTGACACTTTCCAAATTATCCAAATGACTGTAGTGAAGGTGTATGGAGTTTAGAAACACAGTGGAGCACCTCCTTTGTTTACCACATGACATCACAAGGTGGAACGACGTGTTTTCAGTTTGAGAGAAGAACTTAGCCTAAACATACAGAGTTTGTGTGTTAAACATGTGCAAATGAAACAAAACACAACTTCAGGTAGGTTTGTGATGTGGAACAGCATTATAACATAGATCACAAAATAGCATAATATGGGCTCTTTAAACAAAATCTAAGCACTGTATTGTATTTTCATATTTTTTAGTCAATAACTATAAAATATATGGTCCGTGCGAATTAGATCCATTCATAGATCACCCACCATCTGTTATATAAAAAAGCCCCTCACACTTTGTTTACAGGCAGCCCCCTTCTAACATGAGTAAACACATTTTTCCCTGTCATGAACGCACCCCGAGGCGACATGGATCCCACTGCTCAGATCAAATGCTCTGTCCGCTGACCTGCTATACCTCAACGCCGCTCCTCCTCCTCTGTTTGTCTAGTATTTGTTATCTTCATCCCACACACAAACACACACACACACACACACACACACAATACTGACAGAGCTGACAAAGCCTGGAGCTGATTGGACGGGGTGGAGTGCTGAGTCAGCTGACCCCGGTAAAGGTACAGAACATGTGACCTCATCAATAATGGACAGTCCCAAAGTCTATGAGGTCTGTATTAAAGAGAAAGTAGGTCATAAGAGAAATGAGTTTGTTTAGTTTGATTGGAAAGTCATATACTGGAGGTTATAGAGGGGTCAGATAGACATCCAAGTGATAAGAGATAGGACAAAATGTGTACTCAAGCAAAATGTACTGCAATATGTCTATGAAGTATTTATCAGCAGGATTTATGATATGATGTTAAGGCCCATATTATGTTGTTTTCTGACATACTGCATGTTATAATGTTGTTTCCTTTTCAAAATCATACCTGGAGTTATGTTTTTGTTTCATTCACACGTTTAACACACATATCCTGTATATATGAGCTCTTCACTCAAACAGTAAACACCTTGTGATGTCATGTAGTAATACAGGAAGGGCTCCATTGTGTTTTTAAATGCATACACCTTCACTAGAATCATTTGGATCATTTGACTGATGGATGTTAGTTTTTTTTTTTTTTTTTTTTTTTTCATTTAGACCTTATGAGAGTATTTACATATATACAATATTTACATGTACATGGTCAAGCTCACATAGTAGGTTTGCTACATATTTACAATACAATAAAAAGTTAAGCTTGAAAGGGAGTGGAAAGAAGAAAAACAAACTCCCCCCTTTATTTCAGCCCTGAAATTGCCAATCTCGACTGAACTAAAGGTAAAAGGAAGCTGTTAACTTAGAAACTACCACTACATGACATCATAAGGGGAAACCAAGCATTTTTATATTTAGAAATGTAAGCCTAATAATGTAAGATTACTCAGACATGCGTGAATGAAACAAAACAACTCCAGCTTTTTTTTTTTTTTTTTACCTCAGTAAAGAAGCATCTCTTGGCATGTTGGTGCATCTGGATATACTGGTATATTTTTGGGACAATTAATACTTGAAGACTCAATTTAAGTTGTAAATGTAAATGTTACTCTGACTAAAACTTTCAAAATAACTTGATTACCTAAGTATCTAAATTTAGTTTTGTTTCCTGTGTGAAGTTCTTTGCATGAGGTAAACAGTCTTCTGAAAGTTCTGACAGAAAAAGGAAGTCGCCCTCATTAGCCTGGTTAGATCAAAGCCATGTGATGCCAGATACCCTTGTTTTGCATATACATGGCCTATAGGTGTGTTCCCTCAAAAACCTAGCCTTCAGTTCAGATTTTAAGGATTGCAAAGTTGCTGTAGGTGAACCGATTCTACAATTCCAACAGCTATCACATCAAATAGCACTGATAATCTTACTGCTTCATCTACTATAATACCACATGTAAAAGGGGCGAATGCTAAGATTGCAGGGTCTAAAAATGACGTCACACATTGTTGTTTTGAGGACAGAAGGCACTATTCAGTCAGCTTGCTGCACTGCACAGATTATTCTTCTATAACATCCCTTCTATAAGACCCTGTTTGTCACCAAAAATGGATTACTGACATCAGGAGGGACCAGTGGACTCCCAACAATTCCCTCCAGACTGCAGTGAGCACTTTCAGGTAACTTTAAATTGTTTGTAAACCAGAAATTGCTAACAGCTGTGGTTAGACTTGATGTTTGTCTGCTTTACTCTTCCTGTGACCAAGACCATTTTCCTCCTGTCCAGGAGGTTTGTTTCTGTATCACTCATCCACCTGGACACAAAGTAGTTCTATGCCTCAGTGCTCCTGAATGCTTTAGGGGCTTGTCCAGTTTATGGAGAGGGCTGTGAAAAAGGCACATGTAAATGTTTGCAAAAGTTTGTTTCAACAAGGCAGACTCTAAATCTTGTACCTATAATGCAACAACTATGAAAGCTTGCTGCTGTTTTTAACTCTCTCATACAAGCTAGCAAACCACTGCTATACTGTGACTACTACTACTACTGCATTGCTTCATTTTGCCTGGCCTATAGGATGTTGTACCCTAAACGTGAACACCTCAGAAGTTGAGTGTAGATTTGAGGATTACAGAGCTGCTGTAGGGGAAATGTGTCGCTAAACCCCAGGCTGCTTGTCACTTTCAGCTCCTGCTTCAGACCGGATTTGACTACAGCTCGTACAGGATCCTCCGAGGGCCAGCTGTGTCTGCAGATAACAAACTGCTTCCACTTTGATGAAGGAAAAGCATATCTCTCTCTAGAACTACATTTGGTGTAAATGAAGACCTATGTAATAAGTATAACACTTTACACTCGTAATGTACTTTAAAGGCTTGTCAAAGCCTCTCAGAGTGCTACACGGTATTCACTCCATACTGAGTGGTGGTAAGCTATTACTGTAGCATAAAAAGTGTAGGTACATGCACATCTGCTAGGTCTGATCTGAAGGAGATCCACTCATTGAAACAATTAGGTGCAGTTTAGAAGTAAGTGTGCAGGCTTTGTCTTACTTTCGAAGCTATTACTGTAGCCACAGCTGTCGGAAACACGGCTGCCAATGTGCGCCATCACACACCACATTCATACGAGGCAGGGTGGGTGAAGTGTCTTGACCCAAGCTGCAACAGTTCCAGTCTATTTGGTTGGTTTCTTAGTTGGCAGCTGTGGTTTTTGTGTAGGTGGGTGGGCGGTAGGAAATGTGGGATTGTTTTTTAATCACTGTGAAGCACCTTGTGTTACATTTTTGTATGAAAAGCACTTTATAAATAAAGTTTGATTTGATTTCAATTGATTTCTTATATTACACAGTCTCTCATGTACATTTTCTTATATTGATTAGAAAAGTGTCTTTGCTCAGTTACAAAAATTTTGTAATTTAAGTGAAAATTAAAATGATCCTTGATGGCACTAAAGTAGAAGCAGCACCAACATGTCAGTATAGCTAGTTTGTGCTGTGGGGTGCAGTCAAATAATGTAACATTCAAGTACAGAATGAATAGCGGTAGTAGCAAAGTTAGCCAACAATTTTTTAATGTAGGTAACCAGTGTGGATATTTTGATGAACTGTTTGATACCAGAGGAAGGTCAGAGGGTCTGAAATAAACCAAGAAACCAAGAATGGGACAGTGTGCGTGAGTCTTCTTAAATGTTTTGAACTGCTTGCCCCAACATGTAAACTTGACTTAATCCACCACTGCTTTTAAGACCCTCTACAACAGTTGCCTGGACTCATTTGTGCAGTATTTATCGTTAGTATGTCATTATAAACGTATTTGATATAGTCTGGATTGTCTTTAGTATGATAGTCGTGTAGAAATCAGCAGGAGAATGTTGCCTTTAGGGGATCTGTGCAGGCTCCTTGTGTGAATGATTTATGGTTTAGATGCAGATTGTTTCGAGTAATTACTCTGCCAGATGCTTTTGTTTGAGCTGAGATGAGTTCAAAACAAATACAAGGACAATAATTATTTTCTAGGGTAAAGATAGTTGTGCACTCTTTTGTAGCAGTACAGAGATTAGTCAACCTATTGGCATTCAGGCAAAAATATAATTACTCCCATCTGTTTGCTGATAGCTTGAAAGTGTTGAATATAAAAATAAGTATTATAGGATCACTTCAATTAGTCTATATTTGGCATTTATATACTAGGATTATGTGTACACTGTTCTGTATGTAATATTACCAACAACAGGTAAAAAAAAAAAAAACTGCTACTGAAATATTTTGATGCCTGGAGGTCTAGGGAGAGAATTATAGAAAGTTACAACATAGTGTCACCACAAATGAAGGATACAAACTCAAATCAATAGTATTTTCTATCATCTACCTCAATTTCAGCCATTTTCATTTTCTTTAAATATCTTATATATTGGTCGGACCTTGAACATGGCAACACGATAAAAACACTGCTCCCCGACCTAAGTTGAAGAAAAGCCCCATAAGTCCAAATTCTGATTTGAAGAGAGGAGAAATCATACAATATCAAGGGGGCTTGATGATGAAAAAAGGTAAAGCAAAAAAGTTTACTTCTACTGCTGGGTTCAGAACGAGCGAGGACGAGGAAAAAGCTAGACTAACGCCCGAGACGTGGAGAAAATGTCCAAGTTAAAGACTGTCTTGCGAGAAATGAAAGAGTTCCACAGTGAAAACGCGGAAACGCTTAAGGACATTAAAGACGAAATTAATATCTTATATATTATGCAAAATTGACTCCTGTGAGCTTGAAGCCATGTTAGGACATTACCTCCTCAAAAATATACTTAAAGTTGTGTTTTGTTTCATTCACATGTTTGAAAAATTTAAGCATTATTAGTCTGTTTACATCTCCAAAGCTCAAAACACTTGTTCCACATTGTGATGTCATGAAGCAGCCATGTTATTAGGTTCTTTTTTCAGACCAAGGGGTTTCTTTTCATATCTGACAGTTTTGACTGCTCACTAGTGCTCTTTCTCAGAGTGGTCACGTGATGTTGCTGTGATGAGTATGAAAACAAACCCTTGGTCTGAAAAAAATAACCTAATAACATAAATTATTAGGAAACCAAATGAACCTCTTTGGACTATGAAGCAGTCATGTTAACAGGCTTTTATTCTGTAGAGACTGGCAATTCCAGAATCATATGAAATTATCCAGATGATTCTAGTGGAGGTGTATGAAGTTTAAAAACACAGTGGAGCACTTCCTGTATTTCCACGTGACATAAGGTCCCCAAATTCTGGAACGATCTGCCCCTCCACATCCGAACAGCCCCCACAGGGTCTCGTCTTAAAACCCACTTTTATTCTCTGGCTTTTAACACCGCGTGATTCATGTGGTCCTCTGTGTCTTTTATTGTATTTATTTTTAATCTATTCTATTGATTTTATTGATTTATTGCTATTCTCTGGTTTTGCTCTTATTTTATATTACTGGTTTTATTGTTTTAGGACTAGTATGATTAAATCTGAGCCTTTGCTTTATCTTTATATTATTATTGTTGTTATTAGTATGTATTTATGCAGCACTTTGCAGTGAAATGTGCTATATAAATAAAGTGGATTGGATAAGGTGTGTGTGAATGAAACAAAACACAGCTCCAGGTACTAGTTTGTTTGTGATGAGGACACCACATTATAGCATAGATCATAAAATAGCGTAATATGGGCGCTTTAAATATGCATTTTTATTTAAGCTTTCAATAAATGTTCCTATTTAATATGAATAAAGATCTAAGATAACTGGATATGCCATTTGTTGCTTTCCAATAGGCCTGTTCCCTATAGTGTTTTCGATATCACTCACACAGTGGTTAGGAAGAATGACCCGGGCCCACCACAAAAGGCCAATATTACATAACACCACCTTTCATTTTGTAATGTGCAATAAAAATGCTGATCTGCGTCTTTATCCCAGCGCTCGGGGGTTTATTTAAACTAATTTGAGACACAGATCCCACTCAAAGGTCAAATGGGAGGTCACATGGATGTACCGGATTGCCGTAATCCTATTGGGCGTGATGATCAGTGTACGGGCCGCGCTCAAATTATTATCAGGGCGAGACTTTGTGACCTTTCAGAGAGCAACAGTGCAGAGCGAGGGGGGTTAGTAAAGTATTAAAAAAAAATCATTGATCCACTGCAGCCTCGGGATCTGGTGCGTTTATTGACCCCCGCAAGCTCAGTTCAACAGCCCCATTATTAGTTAGAGCCATTGATTGGAGTATAACACATAGATGATCGATGTGTTAAAATCTCTCTAGCTCCATGGAGTCTATTGCCAATGGGGTGGTGTGAAAACGTGACTTTATGAGCATGGAGGGGGCGGAGATAATTGTACGGGGTCAGAGTTCACGTTCACTGTACACAGTGGCGTTAGTGCAAATCCGAGCAACCCAGACGTGACAGGAACAGCAGAGGAGCGTGTAGTGAGGGCTGAGTAAACATACATTAATCATGAACGGCCCTTATGCATCCCGCCGCCTCACGCAAATGTCATTGCACTGAGAAATCAATATGTGAGCAATCTATAATGACACGTTTAGCATATTACCCCCATTGTCTGTAATGCGGGCCTATCAAGAACCATTAAAGATTGGATTAAAAATAAAAAATGCAAATTGGCCAACATTTCAATATCCTTGAACCGTCACCTTATCGTGGTGGAGGGGTTTGAGTGCCCGAATGATCCTGGGAGCTATGTTGTCGGGGGCTTCATGCCCCTGGTAGGGTCACCCAAGGCAAACAGTGCGGGGGGAGAGCTGTTGACCTCGACTGGGGACGTTGTCCGGCGGTGGAAGGAATACTTTGAGGATCTCCTCAATCCCACCGTCACGTCTTCCGAGGAGGAAGCCGAGGCTGGGGACTCGGAGGCGGACTCGTCCATCACCTTGGCTGAAGTCACTGAGGTGGTTGGCAAGCTCCTTGGTGGCAAGGCTCCGGGGGTGGACGAGATTCGTCCTGAGTACCTTAAGTTTCTGGATGTTGCAGGGCTGTCTTGGCTGACACGCCTCTTCAACATCGCGTGGCGGTCGGGGACAGTACCTCTGGACTGGCAAACCGGGGTGGTGGTCCCTCTGTATAAGAAGGGGGACCGGAGGGTGTGTTCCAACTACAGGGGAATCACACTCCTCAGCCTTCCCGGTAAGGTCTATGCCAGGGTACTGGAGAGGAGAATCCAGCCGATAGTCGAACCTCGGTTCCAGGAGGAGCAATGTGGTTTTCGTCCTGGCCGTGGAACACTGGACCAGCTCTACACTCTCCATAGGGTGCTCGAGGGTTCATGGGAGTTTGCCCAACCAGTCCACATGTGCTTTGTGGATCTGGAGAAGGTATTCGACCGTGTCCCTCGTGGTGTCCTGTGGGGGGCGCTCTGGGAGTATGGGGTTCGGGGCCCTTTGCTAAGGGCTGTCTGGTCCCTGTATGACCGGAGCAGGAGCTGTGTTCGCATTGCCAGCAGACCTGTTCCCGGTGCATGTTGGACTCCGCCAGGGCTGCCCTTTGTCACCGGTTCTGTTCATTGTGTTTATGGACAGAACTTCTAGGCGCAGTCAGGGGCCGGAGGGGGTCCGGTTTGGGAACCACAGGATCTCATCTCTGTTGTTCGCAGATGACGTTGTCTTGTTGGCTCCATCGAACCAGGACCTGCAATGTGCACTGGGGCGGTTTGCAGCCGAGTGTGAAGCTGCTGGGATGAAGATCAGCTCTTCTAAGTCCGAGGCCATGGTTCTCAACCGGAAAAAGGTGGCTTGCCCTCTCCGGGTGGGTGGGGAGTCTTTGCCTCAAGTGGAGGAGTTCAAGTATCTCGGGGTCTTGTTCACGAGTGAGGGAAGGACGGAACATGAGATTGACAGGCAGATCGGTGCAGCGTCTGCAGTGATGCGGTTGCTGTATCGGACCGTTGTGGTGAAGAGGGAGCTGAGTCGAAAGGCGAAGCTCTGAATTTACCAGTCAGTCTTCGTTCCTACTCTCACCTATGGTCATGAGCTCTGGGTAATGACCGAAAGGACGAGATCACGGATACAAGCGCTCGAAATGAGTTTCCTTCGCAGGGTGGCTGGGCGCTCCCTTAGAGATAGGGTGAGGAGCTCAGTCACACGGGAGGAGCTTGGAGTAGAGCCGCTGCTCCTCCACGTCGAGAGGAGAGAGCTGAGGTGGCTTGGGTATCTGTTCCGGATGCCTCCTGGCGCCTCCCTCGGGAGGTGTTCCGGGCATGTCCCACCAGGAGGAGGCCCCGGGGAAGACCCAGGACACGCTGGAGGGACTATGTCTCTGGGCTGGCCTGGGAACGCCTCGGGGTTCCCCCGGAGGAGCTGGAGGACGTGTCTGGGGTGAAGGAAGTCTGGGAGTCCCTGCTTAGACTGCTGCCCCCGCGACCCGGCCCCGGATAAGCGGAAGAAAATGGATGGATGGATGGAATATCATTTGTGGACCTTGTTGGTTGAAGATTTGGAGATGGGGCAGATTTATGAAGCTGATGGAGAATATGCAAGACATTTCCACAGACATTTTGCCATAGAAAACCATTGACACTGGAAGTTTCGCAAGCCTTAGCGGGGTACTCTTGTCAGTAAGCAATCAAAGTACTATTACTACTAATTGTTCCCGCATTATTCGCAGAATAGGTGAAAAGCTGTTGACATGATGCTTAATTGTAATCAGGATCTTCCCCTTAGCATATTATATTCCACTAAAACAGATGCATATGGGTCCACTTCCTGGCTGTTATTTTAATTATTGCCACCCAGTTTAAATCAATGCATTTACTGTACACTGTTGTAGCCGTAATTATTCATTAATCCTCCAAATGGGTGTTAATGAGTGTTGATGTGGTATTTACACTGAGCAACATGCAGCGATTAGCATATGGGTCCATCTGCTAAACCCATGTATGGACAATTAGACCAGGAAGGACTAACCAATGGTATACAGTAAATGAAAAGGTTTGATTACATTAGGCCCTCTCTATTAGGTCTCCAGGTTTTCAGACATCACACGCTCAGAAGGGGCAAGGGGTAGTATTCTTGAATTTTAAAAACAAATATCCAAAAGAAAATTCACGAACATTATCATTTACAAGCAGTACTTAATCGCTGTATGTTCAGAACAAAAAAACAAACAAACAAAACAAAACAATGGGAACAGTCTGGTTTACCATATCTAACTGTATATTTAGTCTGAAGCACAATTCCTTGCAATAATGAAGGTCTTGTACTTATATGAGCTTTCCATTGCATTATTCTTTAAAGGGCTCATTTTACTCTATTACGCTATTTTCTGATCTAATGTTGTTTCCTCATCACAAACATACCTGGATTTGTGTTTTGTTTGATTCAAATATTTAAACACACAAATCCTGCATATTCACTAAAATCATTTGGATAATTTCAGCCCTGGAACTGCCAATCTCTGCTAAAAAAACAAAATCTGTTTAAACCGGACTAGGCCAGGTTATCCGGTTTTCTTGGCAGCCTTGTAAACCACAATGACAGACGCACACACCACAACCACGCAAAGGACTGACTTGCCCAAGGACACACTGACAGTACGCAACGGTAGCATAGTGTTGGGTTGACGGACGAGCACTCTAACCACAGAGCCACAGTCAAATATTTCGATGCTTCTGGATATTTCTCATATTGGTTACAGTCGAAGTGTTGTCGTTTCATCCATAGGGCTAATGTACAATCCTAAAAGATCTACATAACATATTGTGCAGTCATTATTTCAATACTCTTTAATGCAATTTCCCTTGATCCTCAATCTGCGACACAACATTGCACTTCCATTAGGAGCCTGTATTACTTTGCCCTGTTCGTTCTGCCTCAGCCTTAGCCCGCACGGCCCACACCAGCTCCTCTTGTTTCAGAGAGCAGTGGCCGGTCGCGGACAGATGGCGAGATCAAACCCCATCAAACATTTACAAGCTCCTCCACACAGACACCGGCTCTTACATCTGAGAGTGCGGCCGCAACCTCCACCCCCGCGCTAACCGTGATGATGTATACAAGATTGTATGTGAACCCTTTACAGATTGTGGATAGAAAAACTGACTTCTTATATATAGTTCTAATGGAAGTATATGCCAGTTCTATTCAGTTTGTTACTCTGTTGCATGCCACAGTGGTGTAGTCATTTGGTCCTTGGTTGCTTATCTTTTCGAGGTGATTTTGCCACCTTGTTAGTGTTACAGCCTTCACCTAAGAAAATGTGATTATTGGGCAGTAATGCAGTGCTAATTTCGACAAGGAATTAAAATTTATGAATTCTGGTATGATTAGTATGATGAATTGTGGAAGAAGCTTGGCTCTAGTCTCTACTTTTATTAATTTTTTTTGTTAAAGCTGGCCTATTAAGCAGAGTCGACTTTCCAGAGCTAAAAACACAGCGGAGATAGCCGTTTCTCCTTCTCATTTACTCTCTCAAAGTAATTTTTGGAGTGATTTGTGCATGTTTGAGCAATCTTGCTTGCTCACTTACTCACTTCATTGCCATATTCCCAATCAACCTCTATTATAATCACCACTAGCATACTACCACAGTTTTGTACTTATTTCATCCATCAATTTTATTTTCTTAATAGATGATATGCGCAATGTTCCGCTGCGAATGAATGAATCTGCTGCTCACTATCATCAACTGCAGCTATAGGAGGAGCCGACAACTACAAGGCTCTTTGTTGTAATGACATTTACGAAGATGTCTGCTCCCATTGGGCACAGCAGTTTTCTAATCTGGAAGACAGCAGACTTGTTTCTTTTATTAAGTAGTTTTAGATGAATATTGCAATTTAAAATATGCAAATTATAACCTAATGATTCATGGGTGTCACAGATTATAGCTATATAGCAGACACAAGCACAATAGGTCTTTTTCATTTTAGTCATAGTTTTAATTAAAGCTGATAACCACAACTATATTTTTAAAGTCAACAAAAACATGACTGCGATAAAAATGATGATAAAAATGTTTTAGCTGAAAATTAACATTGCTGTGTTGGTGTTAATTCACAGTTATCATAAATAAATGGTCAGATTTCATATAAGCTTTCTGAAACCGTGATAGCAGTAGAGCGTAAAGTTGATGCATCCATTTTTGGCACAGAAAGCTAACCGTGCAGCTTTTTCAACTGCCACCGAAAATGCAAACTTTGCTTAAACAAGAGACGCCTCCTGCTGCACCTGCAAAGGGAGCTGGTATTGTATTCTAAGAACCAGGTTTTGCACGAGTTGCACAGAGCACAAAATAACACCATAAAGAGGAGTTATACAAGTATTACTCACATAGGACTAGTTTGAGGGCTGCGCAAAAAGCATAAGCAACACTGTTATATTACTGTAGCCATTTCTGTATAGTCATCCTAAACAATGGCCAATATGGGTTATTTCTTCACACTGTTACCATCATATAACATTTTATCACTGGGTTGTATATGTAATTTAAAGGTGCACTGCGCAACATTTCTAGTGGATGCCATAATGTCTCCATGGAAATGTCACTGCTTTGTCTAGAATGTTCCACAGTATAGATTAAACCTGTTTATCACAAGGGAGACAAGCTGGTTACAGCAGCACTACGCTACACTGCAGTTCAGATCTATGGAGAGTTAGTATTCACAGAAGGAATGACTGAGCAACAGAAACATATGTATTGAATAAATGTCAAATGGATCTGTGTAATGTCAGGTCTACCATGGAATATTCCAGGCAAGGCAATATCATCTTCATGGAGACAATCAGGTGGCGGACCCTCCACCAGAAAAGCTGTACAATGAACCTTTAATTCAGTTCTATATCATCTAAGACAATTGGGATTGTTGCATTGAGACACACAACGTACACAATATGGAACATTAAAACAGTTAAGCCAATACAGAATACACAATGTATATCCATTAGTGTCCATTAGCAGATACTGGCAGTACAATAGACAGACAATCCAGTCATAAAGGCTACGTTCAGACTGCAGGGCTTAATGCTCAATTCAGATTTTTTATTTATTTATTTTTTTTTTGTGAAATCTGAATTTGTTGAACTTTAAACACCCCAAAAGTGTCCCGCATGCATATTAGAGGACACGACAATGTCACAAGCAGCGAGCGTGCTCAGTGTTTACGGAAGTAACCTAAACATGGACGCTAGCATTGAGCATCTGGCCATTTTAAAGTCGCTGTCATAGCAGAGCCAGGACATGTACAGTTTATTTGTTTTAAGGAGGAGATTGAGAGGGAGAAAGACGAGAGTTTTATGCCATGTGGTTTTGTGGGACAGTGGCAGCAACATCCATAGAAAGGAATGCGTGGGTGCAGAGTCGCAGCCAAGAGTGGTGGGATTGCCATGTGCTTCGCTGCTTCACTGACAGGGAGTTCATACACAATTTTTATATGACAAGAAGAATATTTGTGTACATTTGTGAGTGCTTACTTGTACCACTCTCGCATGAGGAAACACATCTTCGGCGGCCTATTTCAGTGAGAAAACGCATCAGTGTTGGGCTGCATTGGCTCGCGACAGGTGCTTGTTAGCGTGTTGTTGACGTGTAGGTGGGATGAATGTGACCTGGCCGTTCAGACTGAAGTCGCATGTCAAAAAATCGGAGAGGTATCGTTTTAAGAGCACATATCCCCATTTGAAAAAAAATCAGACCTGTATGGTGTATAGTCATTAAAAGATCAGATACAGGTCACATAGGGGCGAAAAAATCAGGTTTTGGATCACTTCAGGCTATAGTCTGAATGTAGCCAAAGAGTCTTAAGAAAGTGTGGACATTGTGTCAGTCCCAAGATTGGAAAAAGAAGTTTGCTGGAAGGTCCTCTGACATATAGGCTAAAGTTTGGGCATTGCTTGCTTGATGAAGTAGCATGGAAATAGTCAAGATGATAAAAAATTAGGCTGTGTAATTATTATTATTGTGCCACAAATTACAAAAAAATGAAATTAGAAAAACAAAAAATAGAACTGACTCACTGTGTCTCAAGGCTAACAGTCACTTATTAAAATCATAAAATATAAAATAAAAAGCCTATTAACTTTCAAATGAATTAAAATAAAGACTGCCCAATTATTTTATGTGTAAATACTTCAGTTTGTAGTGTTGTTGTTGTTGTTGTTAAAATGTATTTTGCCTTAACATTAGCATTAGCATTAGCGTTAGCGTTAGCACTGAGACACAAACCTCTACCTTTCTCAAAAAAGAAGTGGACTCTGCTGAAGTATCCATTTTATTTGTGTACTTTTTAACATGTTATCAGTCACATCCACCCGTAGCACCCTGATCACTGCATTATCTTTAAATATGTATTAATTTTAGTACGACTCAGCAAAAACCCCATACATAAAATAACATTAAATTGGACAGGAAGTAGTGACGCGCTTGTGCACACAGCCTATTAAATTGTATTAGGTTTTGACTGCACATACGTAATTGTTCCATATAATCATGACATCAATAATGACTCAAAGAATTATGATTCAGAATTCAGAATGACTTAAAATTAATAGTTTACACGAATTGCTGTGTCACATTTATCACCTCTGTAGCCGAACCGGTAGACGAATCTTGCTTGTAAAAAAGGGCTAGTATAAAATTCCTTAAATTTGTATTCTGAATGACCCCGCTCACTCGTCAACATTTCATATCTGAGAACCACTGAAGAGACAAGGTTGCGCAAATCATTAAAACATTTCGATACGCGTTTCATCAGGACATATTTTACTGCACGGACTCCCCGGAGGCTTGTATCTGCAACAACAGCCGAAACGAACAAGGACAGGGCAAAAGAGTGAGGAGCACAGCTGAAGAGAAGGAGGAGGAGACCGGAGAAACATATGACCACCAGCGGGGGAGAAGAGAGAGAAGGAGGGGGAGGAGAGGAAGGTGAAAGAGCGAGAGGATACAGGGGAGGTGAAGAGAGAGAAGAGATGGAGGAAAGAAGAGACAGATAGAAAAGGGGGAGAGAGAAGAAGGCGGAGGAGAGGAGGCAGTGAGAAGATACAGGGGAGGAGAGAGGTGGGTGGAGTGGAGAAAAGAGAGAGAATAAAGGGAAGGAGAAAGAAAGAGGGAGGAGAGGAGGCGAGGCACGGCGCAAATTGGGAAGAGATAGAAAGACAGAAGGGGACGAGTGGAGGAGTAGGAAGGACAAAGATAGAGAGATAAATGGGAGGATGTGAGGAGGAGAAAGAGAGAGAAAAAGAGACAGGAAAGGAGAGAGAAACAGAGATGAGGAACTGCATGATGGAGGGAGGGAAGAAGTGATCAGGGGAAGAGAGTGGGTAGAGAGAGAGATGGTAGAAGTGAAGAGGAGAGAGAGAAAAAAGCGAGAGAGAGGAGAAGAACGAGAAGGTACAGGGGAGGTGAAGAGAGAGAGAAGAGATGGGTGGAGTGGAGGAGGAAGAGACAGCTAGAGAGGGGGAGAGAGAAGAAGGCGGAGGAGAGGAGGCAGTGAGAAGATACATTGGAGGAGAGAGGTGGGCGGAGTTGAGAAAAGAGAGAGAAGTGGACAAAAGAGAGAGAATAAAGGGACGGAGAAAGAAAGGGGGAGGAGAGGAGGAGGCAAAAGCATCAGAGAGGATGCAGGGGAGGAGAGGTGGGTGGTGTGGAGGAGGAATAGAGGGAGAGAGAGGAAAAAGGAAAGCAGAATGAGGGGACAAATTGGGAAGAGAAATAGAAAGATAGAAGAGGATGAGTGGAGGAGTAGGAAGGACCAAGATAGAGAGAGAAGGAATAGAGAGAAAGATGGGAGGAGGATAAAGGAGAGAGAAAAGGAGACGGGAGAGGAGAAACAGATGAGGAAATGCGTGATGAAGGGTGGGAAGAAGTGATCAGGGGAGGAGAGTGGGTAGAGAGAGAGACGAGAAAGAGAACGATGGAAAGAAGAGGAGAGAGAGAACAAGCGAGAGAGAGGAGAAGAAACGGAGGAGGCAGAAAGAGAGAGGAGGTGGGGGAGTAGCAGAGGAGGCAGAGAGAGACGGGGGAGGAGCGGAGGTGGAGAGAGAGAGAGAGAGAGAGAGAGGACACGATTCACTACGGTCAGATACTGCAGTGCCTGTGTCTCCAATGTCCTTCAGATTAGTGTAGTTTTAGCCTTGGATCGTGATTTGGGAGATTCTTTCTAGAAATTCCACTGTAAAGCATTTACCCCGGAACTACGTCAAAGGAGGGGAGCGACGACGTAAAAATGACGCAGTAGGAATTTTCTAGAGAGACTTGTCATTCAATACTTTCTGTTTGCTCTATGACGCATTAGATAGCACTGACCACACAATGGACGGTCCCTTGATATTTCCGTGATGGTGATAAAATAAGTCTAGAAATTGTAGTGTTTTTGATTAAAGAGGGAATATTACATTATTTTCTGATCTATGTTATAATGTTGTTTCCTCATCACACACATATCTGGAGTGTTTTATTTCATTCACACGTCTAACACACAAACCCTGCATATTTAGGCTGAGTTCTTATCTCAAAAACACTATGAGAACACGCTTCAACTTTTTTTATGACATGTGATAATACAGGAAGTCCTCCACTGTGTTTTTAAACTCCAAACACCTTCACTAGAATCATTTGGATGATTTCAACCCTGGAATTGTCAGGTTACATGACGTTTTTTTAATCCCGAATTAATTGTTCTGAATTAAATAGTTAGGAAATCAAATATTCTTCTTCGAATTTACATGGAAATAATAATTCCGAATTGAGGTTTACATGGAAAACACGTTAAATTGCTTTTATTTACTTCCCCTCAAGGTCTGGGGGTGGGGAAGGGTTCTGATTGGACAGGGACACAAACGTATTTACGTCGACCGGAAGAAAACACACACTTCAGCTGCTATTGGCTTTTTTTGTCATCTCGGTTTGTCGTTACTCCACGGACACAAACATGATCCAAACTTTTTTCGGAGTCATTCTGATGTTAATTAAGCAGCAGTTCGAGAATTCTATCATCACACTTTACTGACTTTACTATTATCTGTCAGCTGAGGAGGAGAAGGGAAGAGTGTTGGAGAAAGGTGGAAGAAGACAAACCAAGTCAACGGTTGCTCTACCTCAGTCCACTCCCGCATCCCACTCGCAAATCCATGGAAAGAGCCGTGGATGAAAGTCCGAAGCGAGGACTGGTGGAGCCGGATCTTCTGGATCGCGTCAGAAGAGCGACCCAATGAGCATAGGCTGAACATCCGGAATTATTTTTAAGAAGAAAAAATGTTAACATGATCAAGGAATAAATTAATTCAGCTTTTAAATCGGAATAAACCACCCACTTTCTTCAGAATTCAGTTAAATTCCAAACAGTCATTTTCATTAGGAATGAAGTGTTTACATGGTCTTTTTAAAAGCGGAATTAATTTTTATTCAGACTCTGATGTAAACGTGGCAAATGTCTACTAAACAAAAGGTAAAAGGTGGCTGCAAATTTGAAAACTACTGCTTCATGACATCACAAGGTGGAGCAGAACATTTTGAGCTCTGGGGATGTAGACAGACTAATAATGCAGATTTACTCAAACAAAACAAATGTGTAAATGGTATGTTTTTGAGGAGGTAACAACATTCTAACATGGCTAAAAGCTCAGGAGAGTCATTTTTGTGTAAATCAGGATCCTTAAATGCCCTTATCAATGCGTCACCAACTGTCAGTATATAAATATAACACCAACCTATTTCGTAATTGCAAGTAATTTATGTGTAAATACTGATTCTAATGAGCCACTACCCCGGGCCTACTTAAGATCATTTTATAACCATGATTTATGATTTAGTCAGGACCAATTTAGGCGAAAAGCAGGTCAGGGGAGCGTGGAGAGAAACACATGATCTTGATTATTCACCAGCCTCAGATTACAGAGATGCAGCTGATAAATCTCAATAATCATTAGCCTGTTTCTATACCAACAACCACTCGGTGATTCGGTTGCCAAGTCAACAGCAGCCTCCTTGAAGACAGCAGTGCTCGGTCCGTTTCACCTCCAGAGGATTCAGATGTGTCCTAACGCTGTTCCTGTAAATCTAGTGAAATTGTCAGGGAAAAAAACCCCAAAACAAAACACAAAAAATAGGCACTGTTATTAATTATTGTTATATGTAGAACTGAGCTAAAGTTGTATCCTTAAAAGCTGTGGGTCAGGTGGTTTGACAGAAAAGGCCAAAAGGGAAAAAGATGAGTGGATATGTCTAACGCCTCAGTGCTGCCATTTGCACTTTTGTGGCCACATGTGGTACTGCACTGGATTGGAGCAGTTAAAAATTAAAAATAAAATACTGTGAACATTGGCAAGAAGCAGATGAAATACAAATGACTGTGATCAAATAAGCTATTATCATTATTCATGGCCATGTATTTGTAGAAAGTAAATAGCCTAAAAAGATTAACTGTGTAACTTATTCTGCTTGTCTCCATGGTGATGATATTGCTTTGTCTGAAATGTTCCACGGTGTGCAGTCAAACATGTCCATCTCCATTAAAGGTGCATTGTGTAACTTACTTTAACTTGTGTAAACTAAGGGTCTGTCTCCGTGGAGATGTTATTGCTTTGTCTGGAATGTTTCACAGTATGGTATTAAAGGGGTAGTACGGAATTTTGGACATAGGACCTCATTTCCTAGTGAGCCAGAGTGTTGGAGACGTGTGGAGACACTTTTTAAATATTCCATCCAGTCTTTGGATTTGCAAAGGTTGCTGGTGCTAGGCTAGTGCATGTCAACACTCGAAGCAAATCTATTATTACGCCAGACTGTCGATGTGAATGTCTGTGTTGATAGAATAATGTTTCAAATTAAACTAATAGGGATGTAACAATAACCAAAATATCGTGATATCGTATCGTCAAAGTTCTCACAATAATACCGTGGACCATTACAATATATCAAATTACAAGTCTCTTTGCTTAAATTAAGACTTATGGTGCAGCGATAGCTAAAAAAAGACAGAGGGAACTACATAGACCATGATCCTTTGCTCCATTTCACTGAAGACAACAAGAAGAAATAACAGTTCTAAGCACTTTTAAGTCTTAGTTCTTTGGATTAAGTCTTGTCAAGGCATTTTAAAGGTAGGGAAAGGTAGCATATTAACAGTTTTGTTCGCAGCCTCAACAAAATATCGCAATAAATATCGTACCAGGAGATATATCGTGAAAATATCGTACAGAGAGATTTAGATATTATTACATCCCTAATCGTGAGCCTTCCTGCTAGATCGTGAGCTTTCCCATGATATCGCAATAAATATTGTACCGTGAGGTTCATACTGTGATGATATTGTATCATTAGACTTGGATATCATTACTCCCCTAAAAACTAACCTTGCATCGCTTGAATCATTGCACATTGAGGGACTATTTTCTCAGCAGCAGCGGAATTTTACTTTGCCGGTAAGATAGGTGCTAGGTGATATCAGTCTGCCGCTGCCAAGCTTTCTATCAGGGAGTATAAATCGCTGCTGCTGCTCAGACATAAATCCTTCAATTGCAAGGTTGGTTTTATGTCTAAAATTATCCTATCGACACAGACATTCACATCGGTCTGGCGTTATAATTATTTTGCTTCGGGTGTTTTGTGGAGTGGGTAAGACTGTTTTTAGTGACAGGATAACTATGGCCATTGACATGCATTAGCCTAGCACCAGCGACCTCTGCAAATACAAGGACTGGATGGAATATTTAAAAAGTGTCTCCACATGTCTGCAACACTCTGGCTCATGAGGAAATGATGTCCTATGTCCAAAATTCCAGAGTGTCAATTTAAGCCTTTCTGTCTTTCGGTCAGATCTGTGGAGAAGCAACCCCACTCACAGTCAGAATGCCTGTTTTTCTAGGTATTTTTGAGCTATAAATCCACTTGTAATTGAATAAATGTAAAGTTGAGCTGTTTAATGTCATACTGTGGAACATTCCAGGCAGAGCAATGGTATATCCATAGAAACAAGCAGGTGATGGACCCCCAAATATCAAGTTACATATTGTACCTTTAACACAAGCAGACAGTAGGAATGCATGTTAGAAAGTCTTTTTCAAGCCATAAAAGTACCTCACCAGAAGGGACTTAAGGTTGTTCTCTGTCAAATGTATTCATGTACAACTGTATTGCATGCATTATAGTTTTAATATAAGACCAAACCAGGGTCATACTCCACATCACACAAGCATTAAAGTCTGTACCCCTCCATAGTGTGCATGGGTTGTATGTAGCTGTATATAAATCCCTGCTCCTCTGTGGCAGCCATCTCTTTTTACAAGAAACTCCCCAGGAATACAAATGGTGACTTTCACGCACAACTTCCCTGACACAGCACAGCTACAGTGCTTTTTCAAAGAGGGGAAAACACGACAGCAATCTGAACTGCTGTACACACAAATACTGTTAACTATGCATCAATATAATGTCACCTTTGAACCCCGCGCTATCTGTTTGCATAGAGCAGCTACTTAAACCATTACAATGTGCTTAAGAGATTTAAGCTATGGCTGCCTTGACACGTACTGTAAGATAAAGGTCCTATATTACACAAAATGTTCTCTTGTGAGTTTTAAACCATGTTAGAATGTTGTTACCTCCTCAGAAACATGTAGTTGTAGTTTTCAAGTTAACAGCTACCCTTTACCTGTAGTTCAATAGAGAATAGCAATTCCAGAGCTGAAAACATCTAAAAAAAAAACACTTAAAAACACTGTGGAGCACTTCCTATATTTTACCACATGAGTGTTTTGTGTTTGAGAGAAGAACTCATCCTAGATATGCAGGGTTTGAGAGTTATGGTCCTGTCACACCTTGACGATTTAGCCCGCGTATGCTGACGTACCAGAATTTCCCTAAAACAGTGGCAAACGCTAAACTATCAATGTTCTTTTTTTTTTTTTTTTTTCAATTTTGGCTGTATACATAGCTTATTCGTAACAAGTTGGATGTATTTATAATGCATTAGTAACTTATATAGAATGTTTTGATAACTTATATATAACTTATACCAACTAATGTTTAGCGTGTTGCCAGAGTCCACTACTTATGCCCAACGACAGTCTAACTCATGCATAGCGCACGGCAGCTTATCGCCGACGCTCACGTGTCGTTGCCTATAAAAAGGCTGCCGCTCGAGGATTGATAACTGCACTAGACATCGCAGTAACAACATTAATCAGCATGATCTCTTCTTTTTCTGGCTCTATTGGCACACAACTGGTACAGTGACAAATGGATGAGATTTGATGCTGGAGGACAGTTAGTATGTATTCTCGTCTCAGCTTTGCCGGATCCTCCATCTCTCGGATAATATGTGGGTGGTACCAAGGGGTCTGCTCACCATCAAGTCTGGAGGAGTACTGATGGTACTGATAAGTTAAAAAGATGTTCAGTAAGTTCTGTGGTCATTGGAACTTGTCAAATACGTCTGTGTACGTCAATACGCATTGGAGGTAAGTTTGATATAAGTTACACATAGGTTCAAAGCACGTAACTCATAAGTTATGGGTACGCTAGATATTATCTCAATGTCTTTGGACTTGAGATACTTACATTTAACATGTGTGAACGTGTGTCAACGATCACACAACTTATAGCCCACGTATGCAGGACGTATAAACATACGCTGACATACGTTGAGAAATTTTCAGCATACTCAAAATTTTTCAATGACCTTGCAGTATGTCCATGTATGCCAAAGTGCTTCAGTGTGCCCATAACTTATACAAATTTTATCTATAACTTATCTGACGTACGCCAGCGCATTTACCAAATTTTTCATACATCGGCATACGCTGGCTAAATCTTCAAGACGTGACAGCCACTTACAACATGTGTGAATGAAACAAAACACAACCCCAGATATTAATGAAGAAACATTATAGCGTAGATCAGAAAATACCATAATATAGGCCCTTTAAGTGGTAGTTTTGCGGATACATCGTTGAACATAAATGTATTCATCATATTTGTTCCATCTATTTCTCAAAGGGGCTGTGCATGCATGGGCCATATTGTATAGCTGATTAGTCTTTGTCAGCACTGTAACCGCATGCACCAGGAATAAATGATAAATGATAATACATGATTGGATTTATATATAGACTAGTAGATGGAGGTTCCTGGGTTTAGTAAGTTCATAATAATCAGAAGATATCTTGGCAATTCAACAGAGGTGTGCTAATTTGTTGTTGTTGTTGTTGTTGTTTTTGACCAGTTATTTTTAGATGAGCATTTTGAGACATTATTTTGCATATCTAGAAGCAGCATTCACTAAAAAATCAGCACAATACATCTACTACATACAACTCCATTACAAAAAAAAGGAAAAAATATTATCTATCTTAATTTTCTGCCCTTTTCTGTCTTATTATTATGTTTTATTATATTATCATTATGAATTTAAATATTTTTTTCAGCTTTATAATTTACCTACCCATTATTTCATCACCCCCTTTAAACCTTGTATACACTCCCTATTTCCTCAAGGTAAAATGTATTTTACTGTTGTATTGTCTCTAATATCATAATAAATTTTCACTACAGTTATTCATTCACTCCTCACACTGCAGTTAGTAATGTGTGAAGCCACAGCTGCCCTGGGGCTGATAGAAGAAACCATAGCAACCAATCTACGCCAACAGCCTCTCTGACACCTCCAATTATTCACACACGTCACATATTCATAGGCAGGAGATTTACTGTCAACAGTTTCTCGATCTATAGGTCTTTTACGACTACATACAAATCCATAGGGAATGCTGTCTAATCTCATTACTATCTGTTTTCCCCAGACACAGAGTAAAGTTTATGACAACCATTTACCCAGAGTTTATTCTCCCCATAAACAGCTTTATTGTGATGAGGTTTTAGCTTTTAAACACTGCAGAGTTTACTATTTAAACAAGCCATTTCAGCTAGGAGACAGTAAAAGCTGGAAGGGTATTGGTTTTGTTACCCCCCCCAAAAAAAAATTGCCTTCAAGAAACGTTTACTGCCATGACTTGTTATAGTGTTAATAAAACTATGACTTAGACTAAGAACATTTTTACTTGGGTATCTTCAACCTGATAAGCAAAATGATCAATCAGTGGAATGAAGGATTTAATTCAAGCAAGATTAGATTTTGTTATTTTAAGTGCAGTGGTGTTTTTGTGTAACTTTTCTGATAGAGGGTCCGCTTGTCTCCATGGAGATGTTATAGTTATGTCTGGAATGTCCCGGTATGGCGTTAAATGTTAACCGAATTCAGACGGTTTCACTTCGTGGAAACCATTTGACCTCGCAGCATTAGAATCCGTTCACTTGACGGTAGGCGGGTACTTTTTTCATTTAACCAATCACTGCTATTTGGTCATGACGTACATAATGCGCCACTAATGAGGGTAACTGGTATATTAAGCTTTTCCCAAATCCTGTAGGAAGAAGGACAATAACGTCTTTCTCCTGGATAAAATTCACCAAACATTCTCGTTGTTTCGGCTTTAAATTCTCGATCTCGGAAATCGTTGCCAACACAGAATGTATGGTTCTTCGCTGATTGGCTGGTACCCAAACTCACATTTCCGGGGTTCTTGCAAACTGTCTAGTGTATTCCGATTCCTGACCTAGTCGCTGGAGAGAAATGAAACTGAGCGGAGGCAGTAGGTGGTGCCAGCCTGGCTAGTTAAACGTACCATTTTGCATTTACTCAATAACATGGGTTTTTATTTACCTAAAAACTTGCATACTTCCTATAAGTGGGCTCACCTGTCCTCAGATCTGACATGTAACTTAGCCTTGTGGTACCACCTGTTGTCTCGGTATACTTAAATAAGTGTAATGCCATACTGTGGAACATTCCAGACAATATTTACATAGAGAGAAGCATGTGACAGACCCCCCCACCAAAAAAGTGCACAGTGCAAGATGTATTTTCATTTTTTAAGTACAAAAAGCAGTTCTTGTTCCATTGGTAGATCATTTCATTTGTCAAGTGAAATTTACTCAAATCATGATTAAACTTTCTTAATTCAAGTCATCTTAACTGGTCTAGATTTTAGTTTTTGCAGTGAAAGTATAGACATATTAATTCTCCTCTCAGTTGGTGAAAGTAAGTTAATTCTGTAGCTACAACTAACCCTCGGGCGAACTAAGGGATTAATTGTAATTAAATCGAAATCACATTTTGAATGGTCTCAGATAGCAATCACAAAGCTAAGTACAATAATCCCCATCCAAACAACAACATTTTCTGCTTTATTGTGTTAAAAACTGCTATCCCTGTTTAGACCTCGACAAGAATGCTCATCTTTCAAGTCCTGGATTAGTTTAAAATATGCAAAGCACAGAAGTCATAAAACATTAATTTCATATATTACACTATATTACACAAAACTAACTATTTAAGACATGTTAGAATGATGTTACCTCGCCAAAAACATACCCAGAGTTGTGTTTTGTTTCATTCACACATGCTTGAGTTGATTATGTTTTATGAGTTTGTCCAAATGATTCTAGTAAAGATGTATGGATTTTAAAAACAGTGTGGTGTTTCCTGTATTACCACATGACATCACAAGGTGGAATAGAGCATTTTCAACAACAAAACACAACTCCAGGTATGATTTTGATGAGGAAACATTATGACATCAAGACAAAATAGCATAACATGGGCTCTTTAAAGTGCAAATGGCAGGTTAGAGTAGTTATTACCTAAAACATGGTTAACGTCATTATACTTAAGATTCTATTCAAATGTTTACCTAGTTTTGTCTACCTTTTTATTTTAAATTATTATTCTGGGGAAGTTTATTACTTTACTTCCTATTTGAACAGGGGAAACAAATATGACACAGAGGCAATTCCTGTTCTGCTACATAACAACCATAATGTTAACAGGGCCCAAATGTGTCTATATTACACAATAGTTATGATTAGACAAAAATTTATGACAACTTTATATTTTTTTTAATCAATGTTTAATCTGTCAGAAAACTCCCTTGCTTGTAAATTGTCCCTGCATAGATGGATAGAGTTTTTAGTTTTGATGTTATGGGTGGAGATATTTTATATTTTAGAACTCTCCACTACTTCCTGCATTTTTGTATTTTTTTTCCAAAATTTTTTTCCACAAACTGTCACTGCCATTGATGTCAAACTATGATAAATATTTACCACAGGCACTATCCCATAAAACCAAGCAATAATTAGAAAACCATGAAAACCTGTTATATGCACTTAAAAATATGCAAAGAACAGAATTAAAAGCATAAATGACGAAGATGTTTGTAAAATCCCTCAGTCGTCCATGGCAAATGAGAAATTAAATTCTGTCAACTGGACCAAAGTTTTTTGATCAAATACGTTTTGCAGTTCATCCAAGTTGCTTCTTCAGGTCTCAAAACTGTAGTATTTCAATACTCCAATCAATCAAAAAAATTCCAACTACAATTTCCCCAAATGTTTCAGCCCACATTATGATTCTAGTTGGTTGTGATAGAAAGCATGTCTCATAATGCTCTCAAAAACAAAACAAAGAAGTGACCAATTACACAAAAAGAGAGAGAGAAGAAGTCATGGCGTGCACGTGTCTAAGCTGGGCTTAAGTCCATTTGCACTCAGAGGGAGGCACACAGATCCACCCACAGTTTGGAGCGACACTTTGGCCTGTAATAATCCCCCGTGACTCATCGGCCATCAGCACGGACAGGTAATTATAGATAATGACATCGAGTTTTGCAGCGAACAGCATCGTCTTCATCAGTACGACCACAGAGAAGCAAAAGGGAAACCAGCACAAGCAAGGTTTCATTCATTTGAGGTGATGCAAAGAGTAATCCTTGTCAATCTTTAAAATCCTTTGTGATATGTGAGCTTAAAATTAGATTAAGGCGTACAAAGACAGAGCAAGAAAGAACAGAAGGATGATGGAGGGTTATACAAGGGATGAAGTGACATACAGAAAGAGTTATGTTGAACAATAGGAATCGGGGTCAAATGTTATTGTCAAAATCCGCCATCTTTGTAAGATGCAGTCCACAAAGTTATCATTAGCCAACGATAAACTCTCTATATAAATGGACAAAGATAAACCGCTTGCCCCTGTGTTTTACTTAGAATCTTTCTTATATACAATTAATAATGAGAAAAATATATAAATATATAAATAAATAACAAAATTAATCAGATGAAATAAGTCCCTCTTTAAAGGACCCATATTACATTATTTTCTGATCAATGTTATAATGTTGTTTCCTCATTAATCATAACTCCTCAACATATCTGGAGTCTGGAGTCTTTTCTTTCATCCACACATGTTTAACACACAAACCCTGCATTTAGGTTCTTCTCTCAAACAGAAAACACTCTGATCCACCTTGTGATGTCATGTCGTAATACAGGAAGTGCTCCACTGTCCTTTTGAGCATTTTGAGCTTTGGAAATGTAGACTGACTATTAAGGGTTACTCAAACATGTGTGAATGAAACAAAACACAACTCCTGGTCTGTTTTTGAGGAGGTAACAGAATTATAACGTGGCTAAAAGCTCACAAAAGCCAATTTTGTGTAAAATAGGACCATTAACCTACCGTTTTGCATCTAGTGTCACAATCTTTAAAGCTACAGCATTTTCAGCATAAGTGATCAATATCACAAGATAAAAGGTGAAGAGGGAGACAGACATTTAGTGGACATTGAAGCTAATGCAGAGTCTGGCATATGTGCTGCATCTTAGACCACTCAGCCACTTGTACTATTATGCAAACAAAATACAATATCCTTTACATCAGTGGGTCGACCAAATTCAATTAGCGATTCAGTGCAGCAGGTCCAGTGTTGACAGGTTTGACTCTGATCTCTCATCCACAGTCATTGAAATGCACAGCGAGGTTTACTCTGCGCACAGGCAAGCCAAGTCATGGGCCATATATACTAGGGGAGTGCAAAAATAACAAAATATTGATAGTAAATTTGGTTGTACAATATCATTATCATGGGCTGCTGTATCGATATATGACCATTTTTTTGTATCTTTTAGCAATTTTTTGTGACTGCACTACAATTTTTTTACTTATTTACTAGGGATGTAACAATAACCGAAATATTGTGAAATCGTATCGTCTCAAGTCTCACAATAATATCGTGGGCTGTCACAATATATCGAATTACTAGTTCCTTTGCTTAAATGCATGGTTTATAGTAGCAACAGCTTATAAACATCGGGAACTACATATCCCATGATTCATTTCAGTGCAGACAACATGAAGAAATATGTTTTTTACTTGAATTCTTGGGATTATGACAGTAATAATTCACACCAAAATCTTGACAAGGTATTATAAAAGCAAAAAAGTGTCCCATCTACAATTATATTAGTCTCTTCAAAATATCCCAATAAATATTGTACCGTGAGATGCATATCGTGACAATATCGTACCATGAGATTTGGATATCGTTACATCCCTATTTACATACTGACATACTCACTGTTTTGATGATTTTAAAATAGATGTATTTCATGTAAACTTTGCACAAGTGGTGGTTTAAAGAGCCCATATTGCGGTATTTTCTGATCTGTGTTATAATGTTGTAACCAGACTGGCGCCACCTAGTGCCTCCACTCAATTTCATTTCTCTCTAGCGACTAGGTCAGGAATCAAAATACAATAGATGGTTCGCAAAAACCCCAGAAGTGCAAGTTCAGGCACCAGCCAATCAGCGAAGAGTCATATATTCAGTGTTGTCAACGATTCCCGGGATAGAGGATTTAAAGCCGGAACAAACAGAATGTTTGGTGAATTTCATCAAGGGGAAAGATGTTATTGTCCTTCTTCCTACGGGATTTGGGAAAAGCTTAATATACCAGTTAGCCCCGTTAGCAGCACATTACATATGTCACGACCAAATAGCAGCGATTGGTTAAATTTAAAAACCCGCCTACCTTTGAGTAAACGAAGTCTAAGGCTGCGGGGTCAGACAGTTTGTACGAAGTGAAATGAAGTAAAACCGGCTGATGGATCAGGCTAATAATGTTGTTTCCTGATCACAAACATACTTAGAGTTGTGTTTTGTGTCATTCAAACATGTTTTACACATAACACACAAAAAATTTAGGCTGTTTTCCCTTGAAACAGAAAAAACTCTGTTCCACCTTAAAACAAACAAAGAAATATTGTTGCTAAAATGTAATTGTTCTTAAAAATCAGCAATATATAGATTATCATACATATCAGGCATATTGTGATAATATCGTATCGTGAGCCATGTATCGTATCGAATCATGAGGAGACCTTGTGATTCCCAGCCTTAATATATACTACCAACAAACACATCATAAACCTAGTTACAAACCAGTACTTCAGCTATACACAACCACAGATGCACAGAGGACCCTAAAATACCCACCAATCATCTCAAAAAGCAATTAACGTCTCACATTTTGGATCTATATTCAGAAAATGTGGGTACATTTTGACTGGGGCGGTGCTGAGGGTGCAGAAACACTGTATCCCAGCTGCATATTACCATAATTGAAAAAGGCTCATTCACAAGTGGCCCCTAAATAACCCATTTAAGAGTGCACTTTAAGTCTATTTTGGTTCTAATAGCTGTGAATGGACTGCGCGTTCTTTTGTAGCAGGGAAAGACTGGATCCTCAAGATGTTACCTGTTGGCGGATGTCTGTCTGCGTTCCAACTGTGCCACAAAACAAATAAATAAATAAAAAGATTTGCACTACAAAGGCGGCGTTGGGAGCAGTGTGCGTGAGCAGAGCCTTTGAAAAACGTGGAGTGGAGCTGCTTTGTGCAAAATCCTGCATCAGTCAACAATCCTGTCAGGGATGACGAAACAATTCAGAAACACCTCGGAACAGCTCTTTTGAACCAGAGCAGGCGGGAAGCAAATCAATTTATGGAGGTTATGGTTTTGGGTTTGGAAAAGTGTGTAATGATTTGGTCAATTGAGCTGTATATATTTGGTGCAGAGGTAGACGACGATATTTGCACTTTTATCGGTTATCGGGCTAAAATCTGCAGCAGAGGGCAATATTTTGTTCGGCCCAACCAACTGCCTAAATATGCATGGAAAATATATACATAAAGCTTTATTTGAACACTGCAAAAATGTGACTAAAAGTGATCTCCACACAGTTTATAATAAAACAAGGTTGTGGATAAATAATTTGTGGAAAATGACCAAAATCTGCCATTCATATCGGCTCCAAAATACCGGCAGAGGTCATCAGCAATCCTGCTCTCTTTGGATTCTGAACAATCGGTATTAGCATTGGCCATGAAAAAAAAAAAACACATTTTGGTTGATCTCTAATTTGGTGTACACATAAAATGGCCAAAGGAAAGTGAAGGAAGTGCCCCATTGCGTTTTTAAACTCCATACTCGTTCACTAGAAACATTTGGATGACGTAAAGCTCACAACAGTCAATTCTGTGTAAAATAAAGCCTTTTATTTCTATTTTTCATTTAGAGTAAAACATAGTCTGCAACAAATTCACATCCAGTCCTTACTTAACAGGCTCAAGTCACTTATTTTTCCTCTTTGATGCAATATACATTATGGGTATACATCCTTTGGCTTCCAGGAACATTCTAAGAAAAGCAATGATGTCTCCATGGAAACAAGCAAGGTGGCAAGCATTTCCTCCTAAAAGTTACATATTACACTTAATCACAAGACTACCACAACACACACAAAAAACGCTTATTTATTTGTGTAATCTGAATATTTTAAAGTTACTTTTAGAACGCAACGCAATAACTATTTCCAGCTGGGGAGTGAGCAAATGACCCAAGAAATCACAAATGAGGTAAAAATTTGAATATATTTTTAATATAAATGTGATCTGGTATAACATGCTTGTTATTTAAATGTATAGGGTAATTACAAGATCAAAATCATCCTGAGAGAGTATAGGAACGATAATAGGCGTTGGGCATGCCGTCAGTCATTTGGCCACTTAATCTGGTGTGTGAAATCCTTAAAAGTACTGGTCAAATAGGCGTGAAATTAGCTGGATATGCACGGTCCCGAAGGAGTGCACCCTCAACCTGCCCCCCTGGTGACCCCATTATCACACAATACAGAGGAGTAACCAAGCCATTCTACCAGGATTTCTATGTTAATGGTTCAAATATATAACAATTTGTCATCTTTAAGGATTAATCCGTGTGAAAATATGTAAGAGAGATGTATTTGAAGTTGTCAAAAATGCATTTTTTTTTTTTTTTTATTGATTTTGCAAGAGTTTAGTGCAAACTCAACTGAAGCAGGGGCAGCAGTTATAAAATCAGTGTTGGTCGGAGGCTGCATATTATATAACGTATAATATATGACCACCAAACTATAATGCAGCCTTACATACAACTTGAATGCAATGTGAGTCTGATACATTTTATAAGGGCTGCATGATATGAGATCAAGATATGTAATAACTGTATGTTGTATTGCGAAGTATATCATAGCAATATTTACATTCCTTGACACAATAAATTAAGTAAAACAAAGCTTCGTTGGACCTGATCTGCAAGCTGGGCCCTTGTCCAAGGGTCTCAAACTCAGCTGGAGAAGGGGCAGAAGTTATCAAATCAGTGTTGGTCGAGGGCTGCATATTATATAAGATATTATGCTCCTCTCACTCTGTGCTGCTATTTGTTTTTTCCCACTGCTGCCTCGGCACCAGGAAAGGAGCCAAACTGGCACTACAGGCAGCAATACATTATGGGAACTGTAGTTCAAATTCTTATGCATTTATTCATTTTATTGGTGGGCCACTATCAACAGAAATTGGAAATCATCTTGTGGGCCAGTAGAAACAATCCTGGGTGCCTCATTTGACCCACGGCCCACAAGTTTGAGACCCCTGGTTTAGTGTGTGTATTATGTTTTATTGTCGAAAGATACCTTGCCTTTACTCAGTTTCGATACTAAATTTTGATACTATAACTTTAAGTATCTCCCAATCCCTGATATCAGCCAATACAAGTACAGAGACTTAAACAGAATTTATTTATTTTAAAAAAACTGATCCAAATGTGTTACGTAGCTACACTATTTGGTTCTAGAAGTAAATCTCCCATTAATTTTCCCCATATATTTCCCTTATATAATAACATTAAAACTTTGAAAGCTCACTCACAGTCTAATCATTATGTGGTAATTAATGACCATAAGAGCTAAACTTTTATTTTAAATACATTGTTTATTGGTGATCATTTCATCATCACTCATCACACGCACACCAATTTTCAGTAAGAATTTAAACACTATAATAACTACTTCACATAAGGATGATGACTACATATTGAAATTATAGCATGCAGACAAGAACTGCTTAGTATGATGTAATGACACGCAAGCAGTGCAAAGAGAATTATTAATACATTTTTTCAAACTGTTTCATTCTACATGACCAGTATAGATGTATGTAGTGCAATATAAGTCCTGAAGTGTGATATACTGTTGAAGAAGCAATAGAAGAGTAATGATAATATTGTCACGATAATTACAATAACAATTAATATATATGAAAGTTGGAACAATATATTTTCAGGATCAGTATTTATCATGGGAATAATGTCTTGGTAACAGTGGGAAAAAATTTTTGTAACATAATGTGATTTGAGCTGTAGAATGTACTGGGATTCTCCTGCTTTGTTTGGCATAAAGTACTTTCAGTATTATCGTTTACAGCAATATCTTCAAAATGTATTGTTTCTTTTTTCTGTTATATTGCCATTAAATGTTAAACGCTTTTGCTGTAGTCATTTCCAGTCTTATCTCAAGCTCCGTGGGGAGTTTATGGACTTTTCCAACTGAACATTATCCCCTGAATATAAAATAATAAAGTTTGTGGTTTCACTAATTAATATTTCAAATGTGTGGATGCTTCTCTCTGGAGACCATGGCTCAGACTCAAGGACATCCTTTTCTCTCCTCCGTTTAAGAAATTGGATTTTTCACGGCAGCCATTACTATTTAGAGACTCAATATTCCTCCAGCAGTGAAGTCTGCGTTGAACTTTTACAAGATAATAACCTGATGGTGTGGTATAATTGGGGTCAAGGGGAACTCATCACTTATAGAGAAATATAGTCCCGTTTTCTTGCAGTTTCAAAACATTTTATCAATTTGGGTGGGACTGGGACAGGATTTGACCTTGCAGCTTTAGACCAGTTCATCTGTATTTAGAGAGAGAGAGAGTGAAAGAGAGATAAGAGAAAGAGATAGATAGAGAAAGAAGAGGTAGAGACAGAGAGATAGAGAGAGAAAGGGGGAAAGAGATGGACATAGAGAGGGAGATAGACGAGAGAGGAGGAAGAGAGAGAGAAAGAGAGAGACAGAGAGAGAGAAAGAGAGAGAGAGGGGAAAAGAGCTAGAGATAGAGGGGGCAGATAGAGAGAGAGAAAGACAGGGAGGGTAGAAATATAGAGAGAAAGAGAGGGGGGGTAGAGAGATAGAGATAGAGAGAAAGAGAGGGGAGAAGAGAGAAGAAAGAAAAAGAGAGAGATGGAGAGAGAGAAGAGAGAGACTGGTTTCCCCATTTATCCAAAACAAGCACAGTAGAATATACATACAGTATGACTTGCATTCAATACAATGCACATATATGTGTTGTATATATGTGCTCCAGGGAATCAAACCCTCAACCACCAATGCTAAAACAAAGCACTGCTAATTACAGTATGCCCCATGTGACCTCTAAAACTAAAACTTCATTGATATCAGTTTTCATACTAAACCTAATCTGTACTGACACTATTGACATGGTGTTCTGCAGATGACATTTGAGCCTGAGCACAGACTATCTGTACCATCTCTCATTGCTTATCTCCTTCTTGTCCTCCATTTATTTTTATTTTTTTCTGATGGCACTGATTTCCACAAGGAGCAAAAAATACTCTCAGATTTCCATGACAACATGAATAAGTGACACGGGGTTAGGCCTGCCGTCATTTCAATCGAACCCAATGACTCTGATGAATCATACAGAGAAATGGGCACAGTGCTGAATGCCAATGTGCACTACAAGATTAGGTAGAATGCAAAGGTGACCACCGAGGGATACAATTAGAAATTTTTCTGTCACGCCCGAATACGTTTCCTTTGGGTGCTCTTGTCTTCCCTATACCACTAAAAATGTTTAAAATTATATAATGTTCTTTGGAAGCCACGTGCTGCGCCTGAGAGCCGACACGTCACTGTGACTGGTCATATCCACCCATAGACTCTATAAAGAAGTGAACTAAGTTAGTCTGACATCACCCATAGCGTTCACTTCCAGTCAAATGAAGCTTGTGATGCAAGCACTTAGAGGGATGAATTTAGAGGCAAGTTCTATATTAGAATAGGAATTTATTTTTGGACAAAATGGCAAAATAAAAACAGCAGGATCATGTAGAGAGGGTTAATAAGAACATTTTAAGCCCGAAATGACGAGGTTCACTGCAGCAGTTATAGAGAGGGGGCTGTCAATTTTTCAAAGTCAACTAGAAATACAGTCGATGGAACTGGAAGAGTGCCCACTTCCTATTTGGTTAGCTAAATTCATTTATATATACAGTCTATGTTAATGCTGTGCCAAAAATCGTAAGATCTATAGATCGCGATTTCAGCTTTGGACAATCTCAATGATAAGGCAAGCGCATTTTATTTGACAGGTCAATAGCTAATCGTGTGGCAGTAAGAGCGAGTGGTGCAGCCGAGGACTTCCTCAAGATTCCTCATGTTTCACAAGTTTTGATTTAAATCTGTCTCTCTCACTCTGCCTCTGTGTGCCTCTGCTCCCCCTCCCATTCTGATCCAGCTCTCACCTTTTCTCCACTTTCTCTTCTGCTTCTGATCATTATTATCCAAGTTACGGAAAGTTGCATGTGCATGTAAATATACTTTATAAACACATTCCAAACTTTAAATGTGAATTTCTTGGGATTGTAAGTCTTATCAATGAAATAAAAACTGTGGTGATCCTGACACTCTGTTCTTTATGTCTCTGTGTGTTTTCAATAAGATGGAAAAGGATCAAATACAAAATGAAAATAGAGCAATATGGAAAAAATCAGAACATGACCAAAAGAAGGAGTGGGTGGGTGAAAATGTTTGATTTTTTAGCATACAGCTTCCACAAACCAAAAAAAAAATACTCATGTACTATATCACTGAAATTACATATTATCAGAAGGATCAGATCAGATTGCAAAAAGGGAGATGGAGTCTTCTCCAAAAATACTTTATATATTCTGAGTTATTACATTTACAAGTGACCCTATGATAGACCAAATTTTTCATTTCATGTATCCCTTCCCAAATTATAGTATTACTGGGTTTCAGATGGCATCACATATTCTATAGGCCCATAATATTTCATAGAGAAGAGTGAAGGTATCATTTCTATAGTTATGTAGAATTCGTATTTGTCTTTTGAAGGATTAGGGGCCTCTTTTTTTGTTCTTTTTTTATTTTGTTTGTCCATTTGTTTTTCCTCTGGACCACGAATCTACAATAGAAACAGGTTACTGAGGTCAACAAAGTTTTTTTTTATTTGTTATAAGAATGTAATGACATCATCAATAGGGAAAACTGTCTGCTTTTTAATCAAAGTCTGCAGTACCAGTACAGTACCTCTCAGTTCCAGTACATTTTCAGTGGCATCACATCAGACACTTCCTGACAGATTTCGGTCTCATCTCCACATCTCCCTCACCCCCCTCTCTATCCGTCTGTTATTACCTGAGTCTCCCGTCGTCTCTCACTTGTCCTGGTCCAGTTGTGTTTCTGCCCTCTGCCTCATTATAACCTCCATCATCTTCAATTCTCAGCCCCAGCTCCATCCCGCCTCTTCAAACCTCCGAGGTGGTGCTTTTGATGCCTTTTTGGTTTCCTCATCTTTGCTCTGGCAGAGGAGGAAAACTGCAATCTCAGAGTCATTCAGTTGGTACAGAAAATAATAAAATAAGGTTAGACAAAATATTGAATAAAAATCTTTTCTCTATAAGTAAGATTCTTCTCCATTTGACAGAAGTTCACTTTTTTAGAAATGCACTTTTTTAGTTAAAATGTAAAAATAAACGTAATGATTAAAATGTCTTTGTTAAACTAGTCTATTTTGACTCTATTTCACTACATTAAAGTAATGCATTTTATTTTTCATTTGTTAATTAAACTTACTGTCTAAAGCCTGTTGGAAAATCCCAATAAACCCAGATATGTTAATTCAATATTGCATGTATTGCTCATATTATCAAACCCAAAGGTTGGTAATCCAATCCCCATGACATACAGAGCATACTGTCATTGTGTCCTTGAGCAAGACATCCATGTTGTCTATCTGAATATGTTTGGGGGTGGTTGGAGGGGCAGTAACCACCTGTTTAAAAGTGAATGTACAAAACAAATGTTCAAATGAAAATAGATACATAATATTAGTATTATCTCGCATTGTAAAAAATTATCTTGCATTGTAAAAAAAAATGTTTTAAAAAATGCATAACTGGAGTTGTGTTTTGTTTCATTCACACATGTTTAAGTAATACTTTATTGTTAGTCTGTCTACATTTCCAAGGCTCAAAATGCCCTGTTCCACCTTGTGATGTCATGAAGCAGTACTTCAAGTTAACAGCTACCCTTTACCTTTTGTTCAGTAGAGATTGGCAATTCCAGGGCTGAAATTGTCTAAATGGCTCTAGTGAAGGTGAATGATTTTGAAAACACACATGACATCACAAGATGGAACAGAGTGTTTTCTGTTTGAGAGAAAAACTCAGCCTAAATATGCAGGGTTTGTGTGTTAAACATGTGTGAATGAAACAAAACACAACTCCAGGTCTGTTTTTGATGAGGAAACAACATTATAACATAGACCAGAAAATAGTGCAATAATGCGGGAAAATAATCAAATCTTGTAGAACATACAGAAAGTTATACGTGGGCACTCACTTAAAAGTGTATGTGCTAATTACATACACGCTAATTGCTGAATATTTCTGGCATACTGCATGTTATAGAACAGCTTTAGCCCAACAGTTAAACCTCTGGATGTTTACAGCGATGGGGAAAGCAGCTGAAATTAAACCATGGAGAGAAGGGAACACTTTGGTAAAAACAGAAGTAGGTCAGTTCGAATGGGGCGATGAGTTTAGCATATAAATAAATAACACAGGGACGTGCTATAAGGGCTGTGTGTAGGTGAAAAGCGTGATAAATGGACAGACACGCAGGCAGATGTTGTGTGTGACCTCAAAAGGCTTCATGTAAAGACAGTACTGTATATATATAGTACAGGGGAGCCAAGATACTTATTTACTCAAGTAGCTGAAATACAAATGACTTCTAAGTTTATCAACACACATAGAGTTTGGAAGTAAGATTAAAAATTATATTGACGAAAAGGAAAATTGTAATAGGCAATTGATTTTGTTTGCATCTTGATACTGATAATTAAAACATCCTTATCAAATGCAGCTGTTTTCTTTCTTAGTATTTTAGGATTTTTTTAACTGCCAACACATGATGTATTTAGATCATGTTTTCTTTTATTGTTTTATTCGTAAAATAAAAATATTATTAGTAACATGTATTATAAGTTTCACTTCAGTGTTTGAACCTCTGCGTCTCCCCTCTCTTTCCTCTCCATGCTAAGTCACTCCTCCTTCAGAGCACTTTCACAATACAATGTTGTGAACAGTTTGGAATCATGCTTTTGTATATCTACGGAGAATTGGCGTGTCGGAGCATGGTTAACCTGGCTTGTGGGTGGAGCGTTGGACAGAATCTTACAGCTAAACGTAAGAAGGGTTCAATAGGGCCTGGGAGCGATTAACTAAATTAGTGAAACATACATCGAATGACAGACCATTTCAGGCATGGGAACAATGCTTTAACATAGTAGAAAGTTCATAAAATAAATTTTGCACAACACCCTCTCTTTTAACGTGTAAGTTTTCTGGTAAAAACACTGTTAACATACTCGGCATACATATTTAAAGTCATCCATCGCTATACCGCAGTTTAATATTCGCGATCTTGCTGTTTCAAGGATTTTTTTTGTAAAATTTTGCATGTTTTTTTTTTTTACACAGCTTATGAACATGTATTGCATATTGTATGGCGAGTAGTAATTACACACAGGTGGATCAGGACTAAACCAGGTCTAAACCAGGACTAATCTTGGACTTAAGAGAGAGAACTCGAGCACGGTGTCCGCAAAGCGCGATTGGGCAATTGGCGTGCTTACGTCCGTGAGGTGCGGAGCTCTCCGTCGGTCCTTTCTCCTGCGGTCACCTCAGAGCCCAGTCCCGACAGTGAGTCCTGGTTCAGTTCTGATTTAGTTCTGGTTTAGTCCTGGTTTACTCCTGTTTTAGTCCTAGTTCAGTCCTAGTTTAGTCCTCTTCTTCAGTCCTTAGTCCTGGGTTAGTGGTTTAGTGGTTTAGTCTTGGTTCAGTCCATTGCTTAGGCAGCACAAATGTTTGATATAATCTCGGGTTAACAGGCGGGTGCGGTGTTGTACTGTGCGGGTGCGGTGTTGTACTGTGCGGGTGCGGTGTTGTACTGTGCGGGTGCGGTGCTGGGACTCTGTAGGGCTCTATTACAGAATAAATGAATCTTGGGTTCGTTACATAAAGGAGGAAAATAACGTAAGGACGACAGCAGCAATAGGTTTTAAGAAGGATGTAAAAAGGGTTGTACCTGTCCTGTCTGAGAAAAGTGTATAAAGTGTGTGGTGAGGGATTTTACAGACTTAAAACAGATATAATAATTGTAAAATATAAAGTTGACTACATCGTGGATTTCACCTATCACGGGTTTATTTAGAACGTAACTCCCGTGATAAACGTCACCAAGCAGAGAAACTCTGCTTGGTGACGTTATCTGCTTGTCTCCATGGAAAATTCACAGCTTGTTATTTTAACTTAACTTGAATATTATTTTCCCTTCTGTAGGGTAGCGGCCGCGGCAGCAGCAGCAGTAATTGAATTGTGACCTAAAACACATGGCGTTGTTGTGGAGATGAAGCAGTGAACGATTGGAGGTGCATTTCACAGATGGGACGTGTGAGAGGTCACATCTGTAACCAGGGCAACAGGAGGACTCATACTCAACAGTGTTTGGACATATTGGAGGATGTGTACAGTATTATGTTTATAAGGAGAACTGTAATCACTGGACTTTCATTGTTTCTCTCAAGGATGGAATAGTACTGCATGTTACCTGTGCTGACCTGAGCTTTTCAAAATCCATTATTTCACCAAGATGTTTCCCAAAATGTCTAACCTTTTCAGTGTTAGAATTTAAATTGGGTGTAATTGCTTATTTCAAGTTAGATGTTTTTGAGAAACAGACTCATTTAGTTGCTGAGAAAACAATAAATTATTAAATTATAAGTAATTGCATGTGATTTTTTGTTGTTCTAAATTTCAAGCAGTAATATTGTTAGTTAAATTATGTGGTTGGTTTCTAATATGTGATGTTGCATACTTCCTGAAGAGGGGTAAGGGTAGTAGGCCTGTCATGATACTATATCCACTTATCGTTCAATATATGACATAAGGAACGATTACTCTATAAGGAACTATATTACTCTATAACATATTAACAACTTAACTATGGCTCATTACAGATACAAACTAAGAACTAAAGTGTTTCATTCTGCTATTTATTTATTGCAGCTCATATTTTTTTTAACAAGATTGTACATTTAGAATAGTTTTTGTGGTTTAAATTTGCTCTTGGGTTATGTGTAAGTGGTGTTGTGTGTGCAAATTAGTTTCAATATTATAGTACAGTATATATACTACAGTATATTTACTTGAGCAATATATCGTACTTGAAATTTTGTAATCGTAACAACGTAAGGACCACTTTTCCCAAAGAATTATCCAAACTGAACTGTTTAACATGGTCATTTATATTAATATTAAGCCCTTCAATCCACTATATTACAGTGCCTTCTTATTTTAATGATAATATGAATGCTTATGTGGCATGACGTCATCTGAAACACAGCACTGGAGCACGTACACCTCTTTGCTTCATCACAACTCGTTTTGCGACTGCCTTTCTCCATACTTACTGTCCATCAGCAGGGGCACATTTTGACACTAAAATCAAACTCTTTTTCCACTTGCAGTAAAAGTTGAGTGCCTTTTAAGAATAAGTTCACCCTGGACTGGTCTGAGGTCTGCAGTGTGTGGTTTTAAAGAGTGTTAAGTGACTGAGACAGAGAGAGGACTCACTCACCTCACACTGCCACTGTGGAGCCGCCAGGACACCTCTGAAGAACTTCTATACCCACTGCACCCTATAGAGAAAAGTTTGATTATTGTATCTGTGCAAGGCAGAAGGACATTACCAGAGAAATTTAATGTATTTCTGACCTATAACTCTGTGTATTTTAGACTATAGAATGTAATATCATGAGTAAATATTGAAATATTGATATATCGTATCATTTTATGTGATGATACAGTATCGATATCGTGGAGCTGTTGCATCGATATATCCCCAAGAGTATTTTTTTGGTATGTTTTATTAAATTATTCTGTCACAGTGCTACAGTTTTGTTGCTTGTTTAGAGGAAAGAAACACCTTTATGCAACACATTTGACATTTTCACTGTTTTGATGATTAAAATGGGCGTTTTTCATGTGAACTTTGCACAAGAAGTGGTGTAACAAGAACTTTTAGTATCACAGCCAGGATTTATCCTTTATTTTTTATATTTTTTACGTATTGAATCATTTTGAAATATATCATATTGAATCAAACGTGCACTGTATCAAGATATATATCGTATAGTGGCCTGTGTATCGAGGTATGTATCATATTGGCAACTTCTTAATGATACCCATCTCTAATTGTACAGGTGAATTTGTATAAAACAGTATAAAAATGGTTGAGGATGGTTTAAAAATTGTATGGTATGAGTAAAAATGCTAATTACAAGAGGTTGGAGCCTCTGATACCAAGATAAGCTCCATTTAATAAGAAGCCTTCCTCACAGCGTTCACATATTTATATAACAGATGGGTACACAGATGATTTGCAGAGATAACATTTAGAGACACGAGATGTTTTAGGACAGTGGGTGGAAGCTGAAAACACGACTACGGCAACACAGTAGGGACATGTACATTCCACATGTCTATTTTTACAACATTATATCGAGTTTAGATTCATATGCACTGGTAACTGAGGTCTCTTCAGAAAACTTGACAAAACACGCTCTTGAAATCCATCTTCTATTGGCAAACTGGGCTCAGATGGGCTTCTGAGGGTCGATTTGAAAAGATCTATTTAAGTACACACTGCATTAGTCATGGCTGAATAAAAGGCGTAGCGCACAGTCAGTATTACTAATGAAGAATCTGCCGGTACAATATGGAGCGAACTGGATCAAACTCTGGGACTTTATCTTGGTGTATATCCGGGAACAACATAGTCCCATTTTGCCCCCCGCTGATATCTAGGACACTTTCGTTCTGACACATTTCCTTTGCAGCTTCTCCATTCAAACTATTTCTGTCGGCTCGATCAGGAAATAATAAACCCACCTTTTTACGTTCTCTTTGAAGGAAAAGGCCAGAGCCAGCAACACCTTTCGCAACCAGCACAGTCTTTTAGAGCTGTTAATGGGGCTTCACCTTGTCCTTAAATCAATGTTACCATGTTACCCTCGAACCAACTCAAGTCTCAGTGGGTTTAGCTGAAGTACATAGAAGAATCAGTAATAGAGCCTGTAATCTGTGGTAGGTAGGATTTTTTTTCTCCTGTTGATGACTACGGTGGTCTTGCCTGCCTTGTACTGTGCAAAGAATGCTGTGAAGTTAGTTGTTGAGTCTAAATTAAAGTTTAAAGGTCCTATATTACGCAAATTTTTTCTCTCCTGAGCTTGAGGCCATCTTGTTATCTCATCAGAAACAGAAACAACTGCATCATTATTAATCTATTACATCTCCAAAGCTCAGAATGTTCTCTTCCACCTTGTGATGTCATGAAGTCGTAGTGTTCAAGTTTACAGCTACCATTTATCTTTTGTTCCGTGTAGATTGGCAATTCCAGGGCTGACATCATCCAAATTGTAACGCCTAAATATGCAGGGTTTTTGTGTTAAACATGTGTGAATGAAACAAAACATAACTCCAGTTTTTTGTTTTGGTTTTGATGAGGAAACAGCATTATAGCATAGATTAAACAAATAGTGTAATAGGTGCCCTTAAACTTTATTGTTCCCATAGAAAATATTTCTCTTTCCATCATTCATTCACTCCACACTATTCTAAACATTTCCTTGGTGTCTTGTATCTTGTCTATAAAGGGTCATATTATTTAGGTACAATAATGTCCAAACTCTCAATTGAATGCTAAACACCTCATGGTATCTCTGGTTACCGTTGTCTTAGAAACAAATGTTAATCCTTCCTAAGGACGACAGCTAATCTCCACCTATCACCACAATCAGTTATTTCTCATTAGCCACATCTTTATGTTATGAACTGTTTCTCTTGTGAAAAGGTTAATATTATTCTGTAGTATTGTCCTTTCCTGCTAGAGCCGATTAAAATATGTTTTGAGATTAGACTAAATAATGACTGGAGACATTTCATGCCTGTGTTTTAGTGACAGAATCAGCAGGGGGCTCAGTATGGTTTTTATTTTCACCGCTAATTTCTCCCGCGAGCTAAGCATTTACCAGTTTCATGGCTCACCTTTTTCTAAATGGGACCTTGGATAATCATTGGAGAGAGGGGAATAATAGCGCTCCACAGACTGAACAGGAAATACTATGTACAAGATTGTAATGCAGTGTTTATATTGTTGGGTTTCGGATCACGTCACAACATTCTACAGGCCAACTATATTTAACACAGATGGAAGGCAGCTATCTCAATCCAGACTTTTGTTGCAATACAGTGATTTCTTGGGTCAAGTGAAAATTGAATAAAAATGATCAGGTTCAACATTTGTGCTTTAATCTTTTGGATATTTCCTTGCAAAGTACAATGTAATTAATATGGAAATCTCTGTCTGTAGCCCCCCCCATCTGGGAGTACGGCTTTCTCGCATTCTAGAATTCGGAAATTTTACATTCAAATTGTAAAAGAAATGTACATAATGAACCCACATTAGTATATGATAAAGTCGAATAGTATAATGCAAAAAAACAATATATATCAACTATTGTAATGATACACAAAACGCAAGAAATCTCAACAACCAAAATAATTACAGTTGTAGAGGATCTTATAGTTACACATTCATAGAGATTAGTGCTAAAATGTCTTGCCCGAGGACACAGCCACAGCATTTTCAGTATCAGGGCTCATCAAACCATTAACTTAGACTTAGAAATAGACAAACTTTATTGATCCACAAGGGAAACTATTTGGACACAGTAGCTCAGAGATCACAATATAATATAATAACAAAGCACAAACATCTAACTGGTAGGGGTTTAACGATATCCAAGTGTCACGATACGATATCGTCATGGTATGAACCTCATGGTTACAATATTAATTGCGATATCGTAGGAAAGCTCACGATATGTTGGGGAGGCTCACGATTAGAGGATGTAACAATATTAAAATCTCTCGGTATGATATTTTCACGATATACATCTCACAGTACAATATTTATTGCAATATTTTGTGGAGGCTAATATGCTTTTTTTCCCTCCTAAAATGCCTTGACAAGACGTAATCCAAAGAAGTAAGACTTAAAAGTGCTTTGAACTGTTATTTCTTCATGTAGGCTGCACCATAACTCTTAATTTAAGCAAAGAGACTTGCAATTTGATATATTGTGATGGCCCACGATATTATTGTGAGTACTTTGATGATACGATATCAGGATATTTCTGTTATTGTTACATCTCTACTTAATGGTTATAAGCAAAAATAGCAAAAGACTGGAGTCAAATAAGGCATAATTATTTAAATGTATATAAACAAATAAAAATAAAATATAGAAAGAATAGAAATATAATTCTGATCTACAACTGTTACTCCCATTACATTTCCACAAAAGAAACGAATCAATAATTGTTATGCTAACTCTTCAAACACAATAGATCCCATGGCTATTTATGCACATATAAATGACTTCCTTAAAATAACAGTGTTCATCTAGTTATGGCTCCCTTTGTGTAATCTGATGAAAATGTATGCATGTTATTGTCACTGCTTGATGTGTTACACCAATTATGGATGTGTTTACTGGTGTAATGTCAATCAAGCTAATAGACAAAGCACTTGCAGCCATTACAAAGATATGCCAACAGTAAATTACACAGAGGGCTTATGAAGGCACAGTTTGTGAGGGTGATGTTGATGAGTCAAAACACATACTGTATATTTATAACATGATAATATATATGCATATGCTTTGTTAAGTTAGGGTTTTATTCACAGTGGAGATCAGATAGGTCCCACTTCACCATCACAAGTTCTGACTATAGAGCGCTCCGGCTGACTGTAAACAATATGGCTAATGGCTAGAGATAGACCAATATTTGGACTTTGTAGTATGTCAGTTATCAGCCTTAAATCTCCTGCACAAGCTGATATTTTGTTTTGGTCCCTGTGCTGCCTAAAAAATACTAACATAGCTGTATTTTAACACTTTTGTGCAAAAAAATAACATGACTGCACCTCTCTCTTAAATGTTTGTGGTATAAAAGGGCTGTGGGTGAGTTCGTAGTCATTTTTTATTACAATCTGCCCAAAAATATCAACAGAGCCTATTGGCTATCAGTTTGTTCAGAAGGAGTGTGTTTTTGTAAGAAATCACTTATTCACACTATTTATTGGTGCCCTTTGTAAGCTCCCAAGATCCTCCCACAAATGTAATTCTTTCTCATTTTTAAATAAAAAGGTTTCTACAATAAAATATGAAGACATATACAACACTAAGAGGTTGATACCGCCAATACTCTGAGGTTTGGACACTGTTGACATCTCTTTTGGATATGTTAAAAAATCATATATGTATTTTGTAAGTTTGAACCAGTTCCACTATGTTCAGTCTGTTTGTTCACAGTGTTCACAGTGAGACTTACTCCTGAGTCTTTGATGGCCACGTGCCTCCTGTCTAGTTGAACCGTGTGTCTTCTCCATGTGATGTGGAAACAGTCAAGGCACAGCTGCTGTTTGTGGTCCCCTGTTGCTCCTTTGCCCCATTAGGACGACTCTGGGGCAGCTGACGGAGCCTGTACACACACGTACACAAATACTACACAAATGTATACATGCAGGTCTGAGCAGAACCAGCACCTGCTCAACTCAGGCAAAACAAACAGCAGGAAGGCTATAAGGCTACGCCAAAGGCACACTCTCCTATTCACACATTGTTATAATAGGCTCGATATGGACCACTGCTGTGTAATAGGGTATAGTAAAACTTCAAGCTGAGACCAAGACTGTAGAAAGCTACTATTACTACAACAGCTACAATCTCTGTTGGTTATATCACAATAATAATGTATTTGAAAAGCATGTTGGGCGCTTTTCGTTACCAGCCAGAGTTGCCCTGGGTGTCAATCTGCCTCCAACCATCACTCTCTCGCAAATCACATTCATACGGGGTTAAAGGGGAGAAGTTTATTGCCCAAGGGCGCAACAACAGTATGCAGCTGAGATGAGATTGAACCCCCAAGGCGAACTCTCTAACTCAGCCACTCAGCCTTAACTACTATTATTTATAATGTTATGTTAAATGAGAAAAAAAACAGCTAGGATTCATAGGATTCAGCTATTTTGTATAGGAATTATTTTGGTGATTTTTTGTGCTTAAAGCCTCTTGTGATTTAATTTACTAATTCATTGATTAATTATAAGTTGGTATGAATAACATTTAACATAATTGAGGGTATACAATAATAGTAACAGAGGTTTAAGACACTGAATACAGATTTAGAGCAATTCTTCAATCTTTAGCCTCCACTGTCAATTTGAGCAGAAATAGTTTTAACCATATACTGTACTACACAAAAATAACTCCCTCAGAAATTTTAGAGGTTAAATTATTTCAAAAAGCTGTTTATTCTGCTCCAAAGAAAATCTTGAACTGTGATTTTGAGCCCACCTTCTTGTGACTGCTTCAGCTTTGAGTACTTTGTGTCGTGAGAGGAGTTTATGGAGAGAGGAGTCACGGTGGGCAGTGAAGGCTAAAGCAAGACGAACAGAGCGAGGCGCCGGGGTCAGAGGTCATGATGCTACTGCTGTGAACAAGAGCCGCTCTGAGTCACCTATAAAGCACAGACCACAGGGATATTGATTTGAGCAGGGCTTTTTTAATAGAAAAAATGAAAAGTCAAAAGAGTGTGCAGCTTCACTAAATAACGGTGGAACGGAATATTTCATCTTTATGTGTTAAAACACATTGGTATTGTTTATTGCTTTGTTTAGAATGTTCCATGGTAGAGATTAAACCTGTGGAGACAGCTATTGGCTACATTACAGGTCAGATCTGTGGAGAAGCAACCCTATTCACAGAGAGCAATAGAAAGCTGTAATGAATAAGTACTAGATAGATGTGTTTAATGTCATACCATGGAACATTCCAGGCAAAGCAATGACATCTCCATGGAGACAAGCAAGTGGCGGACCCCCTCCAGAAAAGTTGCGCAATGGACCTTTAATTCTAATTGAAAAATCTTAACTGAGGTAAAATAAATGTGGGTGTTATAATCTATGATACTGTATTTTGTGTGTCTGCATAGTACCAGTTTCACCAAAAAGACTTCATTCAAAACAAAGGCACTTTAGGTCTTATTGTATTCTAGGAGAGAGGACTAGTCAAATTAAACTTTGAGCCAATTTAAAGTTTTAAAACATCAATAGACAAACTGTCCCTGGAGCATACACACTTCACAAAGTGACAAGAGGCAAGGTCGTCAGCTGAATATTTCAAACATGGTTTTCATGTTACATTGTCTGAGTGTGAATGACTTTTCTTTTAATTTTCAATTCCAAAGGGAAACAATCATTTTTACTCCTGCAGTTCAGTCAAGTTAATTTAGCCTCATAGACAAAGGGAGAATATCCATAAGAGAATTAGATTAGCAAATTAGATCTAACGATTTTGTAACACAAACAATTGCCTATTTAAGAGATGCATTTATCCACCTCTGCTACTTCATAATTATAATGCATAATTTCATTTATTAATTTGTTTGTTGATCTGTGTTAAAAGTGTTAATAGTAATACACATTGTACACTTGAGGTTAAGCTGATTGGGAAAAAGATTGTCAAGCATTGTAGTTTAGTTTTTTTTAAGGAAGATTCATTCTCCACCATTTAAGTAATAAATAAGTAAGTAAACTTTATTTATTTATATAGTTCTTTTCACAGATACAAATCACAAAGTGCAGAGAGCCTGTACACCAAATAAACAACAGTAAGTAAAATAGGGTCACAGAATTCAGTCAACCAAAAGCTTTTCTAAACTGAAATGTTTTCAGCTGCTTTTTATAAGAATCTACTGAGTCGACGGCAAGGAGAAAAAGGGGCAGAGCATTTACATTTGAGATAAAACTGAAATATGAATAGCTAACAGGAGAATGGATTTCTGTTCTCTAATGATTACTGTATCTGCACTAGCAGTCAAAAACTGGAACATACATCATTTATGTCTGTTGCTTATATTCACTTTATAGATTCTCACTGACAGCATCAAAACTATAAATTTGATCGCTGCTTTGAACACTTGACACCATGAAGTGAAAAACATTTATTATAAAAATCACTGAGAGAAGGTCAAGTGTTTGCAGTGCGTCAACAAAGCAAAAGAAGGCTACTTTAAGGAATTCGAATCTATAGTATAAAAAAGTACTTCGTTTTTCTTTGCTACTTGATTCCATATATCTTGCTACATATATTTGATGTCTTCAGGATGCATCTAAAATGGAGAAAGCAGTAAACATAAATAAACACAAAAGTGGATGAGAAGGTGTGTCCAAACTTTGACTTGTACATTATAGCTGCTTTTGTGCTTTCCTTTGACTCTCAATCAAACTTCCATTCATTTGCGATGTAATCTCACAGCCCTGTGTCAGACCCAATGTTCTGAACTCTTGCACTATTTTTGCTCACTTCTTCTTCTACAAAAAGAAAAAATCCCCCCATTGTTGTATTTCTTTTATTTTTCTGCTGACTCACGGGGCTGTCTCTATAGTCATGTGTTTGAATGACTATAGACAAACTAGGACAAACTGAGACCGGGGAACATGACGGAGTCGTCCAGGGACACTTGTGAACAGTGAAGGGATTGTAGAGTCTGACCCCGTGCAGCTACAAGCGCATCAGGTGACTTTGACCTTCTATGGCGTATATATGAAGCATTGTATTAGATAACTATTTAGAATTACAATGAGATAACAAAGCAGCAGAAATCCAAATCCAAACTCAAGTGCAACAAGAAAAAGACTGCATAAAAAACAGACTGGAAACACCAAAAATCCTCTTATTAATTACAATACCTGGTAGATGTAGTTTAGTTGACTCTTATTAACTTTAAAACATGTTACAATGGTATTATCTCACCTAAAAAATACCTGGAGTTGTGTTTTGTTTAATTCACAAAAGTTTGATTATTAGTCTGTCTACATCTCCAATGCTCAGAATACTCTGTTCTACCTTGTGATGTCATGAAGCTACCTTTTACCTTCTGCTCAGTAGAGATTGGCAATTCCAGGGCTGAAATCATCCAAACGATTCTAGTAAAGATGCATGGAGTTTAAAAACACAGTGGAGCATCTGTGAAGTGATGAAGAAACAACATTATAATTAACATTACAGATCAGAAAATAGCATAATATAGGCCCTTTAAATATGTAGTGAAATATATTGGATTCTTATGTTTTCTTAGGATAGATGGAGGGAAGTGCTTATTTCATAGAGTTTTGAAAAGAACTGTAAAATTGAAACAAAAATCACACATTTGGAAAACCATAATTACATTTTTTATTTTTTTTTTTACTACGTCATATCAAATTTCATAGAGCTTTCTATTCAAAATGGTTAAGCATTAAGATGATGTTTTTTATAAAAGTAAAAGGCTAGGGGGAGGGAAAATGCAGTAGGCAATTAAAAGTTTGTATGTTGTGAGACAATTATTGGCTTTATGTTATACTTTGTCAAACCATTTCATCAGTGGCCTGCCTGTAAATTGACAGTGTTCAATTAGAGTTATGGTTCATTCCAATTATGATGTGATATCACTAAATACTCCAGAGAACTTGTGTTGTTGTTTCAGTTATGCTACATACTCTATATGGAACCACATGTCCAAAATACTTACAAGCTTTTGGCTTACAACTTTCATAACAAAAAAAAAACTCTTCTTTTCTGAATATATTGCTTTAATTAAAAGTGCTCTAAGTAACTTTTCTGTTGAGGGAGCCTTGGAGTCTCCGTGGAAAAAAGTTACACAGTATAAAGTATCACTTCAGAAATACATTACTTCCATTAGTTTGAGCACACATACTAACATTTCGTAGCTTACCTTTTCAGGGTCACTGTAGTAGGTGGTTTGAATGTAGTTTTTGCAGTTATTCATATATTATAATGTAATTCTAATTGTATGCCCATACTGTCACAGTGGTATAGAAGTGCAGAGACTTTACATTAGAGAAACAGTACATGCATTTTAAAGGACTATATATATTATGCATTATTCAAGCTTTATAAACTAGTTTTGAACACTGTAGCCTTGGTCTGACATGCACACTTTAATGCCTGTGTATGGAAGAGGAAGGTTTTTTTTAACCATTTGTTCCATACCGCTTTTAAATCCTACGTGTATCACAGTTTAAAAGGGGGAAAAAAATCTCAGAACGGAGAATGTACAATGGGCATGTACTTTGAGTGGGTGAATGATTATAATTACTATACTATAATAAATGCATCTTAATCAACCACAACAAAACATGAAGAAAGACTTTATCATTTATGAAGAACAATTATCTTTCTAAAGAATAATTCAAGCACAGTAGACTTAATACCCAAACCCTAACTTCTAACCTAACACCAAAAGAGGGGGTATTTTACTTCTGTGGGGTATTAACTGCTAACACATAACATATTTAAATGACCATGTTACTTTTTATTGTTTTGAAAATGCTGTATTTGCAGAAAACAAAACAATTCACTTTCATTTTTTGACAAAGAGTCCCCCTTCCTTTTGCTCTCCACGCTAAGCCACACACCCTTTAGAGCGCTATCACAACACAATCAGCATGCCTCTCGCTAATGAAACTACTGCACGGGTTTGTTAAGTTGTTGTGTGCAGTTTCCCATCATGCTTTTGTATATTCATGGAGAATGGTCATGTGGGAGCGTGGATGATGAAGACTTGTGGGCTGAGCGTTGCACAGAATCATACAGCTAAGCGTGAGGAGGGTTCGAATAAGGCCCAAGAGAGAGATGGTTAAATTCCAGAATCATGCACGCTTTATGATGACTAATTAAGATGTTGTTATTAAAGGTTACCAGGAAAACAATTATACCATAGTGAAAAGCTCTTAAAAGTTGATTTTGCATAATATGTCTCCTTTCATTGACATTTATCTGACACAGGACCCTGTTTCCCTGTTTTCCAGTATGTTAATTCTGTCTTTATAATAGAGTGTAGAAGCGTGAGGTGGGTGTTCGATTAAAGATGACAGCAGATATTAGGGAAAGTGTCGTCTTGGTAACAAACCAAAGGACCATCTCCAAACGGGTTGTGACAAGATAATTACTCTGCCCGTGAACGAGACCGACGTCAAAATGTTTAAGCCGCACTTCCACAGGCCTGTGAAAAGAGTTATTCAATAAGTGTGAATTTGTAATTACAAATGAGGTCAAACAATGGGAGGAACTACTTAACTCGTGACAGTACAGGCTGCAGCAGTGTAAACAAAAAGATTATGATGATTACCAGCAGCACATTAGTTTCTTACAGGCATTTTGCAGAACTATAAACAGATTTAGAATATTATTTTTTAAGAGTGTGAATCTGAATGTATTTATTTGATCATGATGAATCTAAAAATGTATTAAACGTAAATAGAAAATATGCCATATGCCAGGTGTTAGCAAGAAGTATTCCTCTGTAGTTCCTAGACAAACAGGTGTTAAAATAATATAAAAGTTAAAGGGTTGCGCTATTTTCTGATCTCTGTTTAATGTTGTTTCCTCATCACAAGCATACCTGGAGTTGTGTTTTGTTTCCTTCACACATGTTTAATGCACAAACCCTGCATATTTAGCCTGACTTCTTCTCTCAAATGGAAAACACTCTAATCCACTTTGTAATGTTTTTAAACTCCATTCACCTTCACTAGCTGTTAACTTGAAAACTACTGCTTCATGACATCACATGGAGAACCAGAGCATTTTGAGCTTTGGAGATGCAGACAGACTAATCCAGAGGCGGTGCTACCATTAGGCAAAGTAGGCGACTGCTTAGGGCCCCCAAACCTGGAGGGGCCCCCAACCAGCTGCCATCAGTGCCTCTAATGGCCGAGGCTTCAGAGCAATTTGATTTTCTGTCAATATGACATTAAATGAGATTAGTTTAGCTTTAAACAATAAGCATAAGAAAAAGAGAAATTATAATAATCATATGTAATGGATGTAAACAAAAATGTAATTGTACTAGCAAAAAAATAAATCTACTTTCAGTTCTGGTTATCTAGTAGGCTACTGAACTAATAAGACAAATAAAAAGAGATGTGCATGTCTCAAGAACAATGGGGAAAAACAAACAATAAATATATTTAAAAAACAAAACAAAACAGAAAAATGGTCCTTATACTGAGGGCCCCCAAATTGCTAACTCCGCCACTGGACTAATCATAAAGGATTACTCAAACATGTGTGAAAGAAACAAAACACAACTCAGGGTATGCTTTTGATGAAGTAACAGCATTCTAACATGGCTGACTGCATAATAAATTCACAATAAAATAATCAGTCCTATATGGGTCCACCAGCTGCCCTTCCTGATGTCCATTTATCTGGACTTGGGAGAGACTCAAATGCTGGAGAAGGCAAGTCACTGTTACTTCAATTCATTACGTATCTATACAGTCAATAGGAGCTGAGTTATACTGAGTACTATAGAGAAGATCAAAATTCAAAACACGCCTGCAGAAAAATATAATGACAGCTTGGTGTCAGGAAAATCTAAATAAAATTCAACCATCAGCACTTTTCTCATATTTTCTTCCAATTTCTTCAACAAAATATCTGGACTAGAACATTGACTTTCTCAAGCTGCAAACTTGTGATGAATAATTGATACATATTTTAATTGTGTTTTTGTTACAACTCGCCCCGGGTGCTTCCAGCCACTGTGGTTTATGTTTTTGTAAATGGCCTCATACACTGGCACATAAATTTAAAACAAGCCCAAATTATTTACTGAGAAATGCCTCTAAACATAGCACATACACAAGTATTTATGTTGGTCGGTCCCACAGGGCATTGCCAAAAATATGACTCCTGTCTAAATGAAAGGGTGTGATAATGTGCAGCCATTAGCAATGCAATGGAGGAGATGTGTGGGTTTAAATTACACTGAATAAAACTAGAAATTGGTTTTGTTTTTCTCAACTCTGACCTTAAAGGCTTCCCAAATACATGAAACCATCTAAAACTACAACTAAGAGTAGAAGTAGTAGTAATAGTAGTAGCAGTACTGTGTAATACTTGTACAGTTTCTACTAGGAATTTTCATGGCGGATGCAATACTGATGGTTTAGAATCCAGAGTAAACGTTGGCCGATAACCTCTGCCTTTATTTGTGGGCCCACATTTATATATCCGTATTTAGTATACACAATTACTACAGTCACTTTTACAACAACAGCACCCACTGAACATTGTTATAGTGTATTTAAAGGTGCACTACACAGCTATTTTAGTAAGGGGTCCTCTACCTAGCCAGGTGCCTCCGCTCAATTTCATTTCTCTCCAGCGACTAGGTCAGGAATCAAAATACACTAGACGGTTCGCAAAAACCCCGGAAGTGCAAGTTTGGGCAACAGCCAATCAGCGAAGAGCCATATATTCAGTGTTGTCAACGATTCCCGAGATCGAGGATTTAAAGTCAGAATAAAGAGAAATTTTGGTGAATTTCATCAAGAGGAAAGACATTATTGCTCTACTTCCTATGAGATTTGGGAAAAGTTTAATATACCAGTTAGCCCCGTTAGCGGCGCATTACATACGTCACAACCAAATAGCAGAGATTAAATGATAAAAAGTATCCGTCTACCATCAAGCAATTGAAATCTAAGGCTGCGAGGTCAGATCGTTTGTACGAAGTGAAACGAAGTAAAACCGGCTGATGAATCAGGCTATCCTCTACCTGTGGGTCTTGGAGATTGTTTTATCGCTAATAAAATAATAACTTGAAAAACATGTATTGTCACTATGAGCAGGTTTGCCTCACCACAGATCAGACTTGTAACTTGTGGCACTGTCTTGCCTCTATGAAGATATTTGTAATGGCATACTGTGGAATATTCTGGGTAGAGCTATAACATCAAGGAGATCAGCACGTGTTGACTATTCACCACAAGGGTTACATTGAGCGACATGGATTTTTTTAGAGATAATATAGAAAAAATACTGCAGTGATGACTAAATGTACCAATTGAATCATTTAAACTTTTTCCCTCATTCTGCAAAATCTAGATTAACCACAAATAGCATACTTTGTCTTTTCATTGGTGAGGCGAGTATATTTGGAAAATTACTTTTTGCAAAATTTATAGTACACAATACACTGCTAATTGCCTTGGCTTTTGAATACGGTGCACATTGGGTGATTTTAATGAGAAATTAACAGGCAAAAGTAGGTCACATTGTTCCAACACCTGCAGAGTCCTGTTTGTTATATATTTGAAAAGAGGTTTCTATATTAGTTTGACACTGCACGAAACGCCCAAAGCTACATCATCCAACATTGACTTAATCTAGAATTACTTTGTCCCTTGCCATTACCAATAAATAACTCTAAAATATATGTCTCAGATGTTCTAAGGTCACACTCAACTTATAGCTAAGGGTCTTGTTGCAGTTTATGGAGTGTCTGCAGGGGCTCCCATTGGCTCCATTTAAATTGATTTTTGAGGTAGCGCTACTGAAATGTCTTTCAATATTTTTCTTGGGGTCTTCACACAAAATTAGAGCTCACTGAGTTTTAACTTGTGATACCAGTTATTGGCATGCCCGTTCTTGTTTATTACTTGGCTTTCGCGATTTCCAATGCTTTGAATTCATATATATTGTTACAAAAGTACACTGTGACATATTAACAGGCTTGTTAATATGTCAGCACCACTTCATAAACTCTATAGTAATAAAGCCTTTGTAAATGTATTTATGAACCTGTCTTCTGTTAGAATCAAATAAAGCATTTTTATTAAGGGTTTGTATACAACCTATGAATCACTTGTTTTGTTGATAATAGTATAATAAGTAGGGGTGCGCAATAATATTGAAATGTTGATATATCGTATTGTTTAAGTTGATGATACAGTATCGTTACCGTGGGCTGCTGTATCGCTATATCGCCAAGAGTATTTTTGGTATATTTTACTAAATTATTTTGTTGCAGCGCTACATTTTTGTTGCTTCTTCAGAGGAAGGAAACTCATTTAGGTGACACATTTGACATTTTTACTGTTTTGATGATTAAAATGGGTGTGATTCATATTCACTTTGCACAAGAAGTGGTTTAACAAAGACTTTTAGTATCACAGCCATAATTTAGCCTTTATTTTTTACTGAACCGTATCGGATTAATTTGAAATATATCGTACTGAATCGCATGAAATCAAAAGCTCACTGTATTGAGATATGTATCGTATCGTGGCCTATGTATCGAGGTATGTATCATATCGGCAACTTCTGAATGATACCCAGCCCTAATAATAAGCAGCTTATTAATGCTTACACTTGTTTTGTTGTTAATGGCAAATTAACAGTAATAATAAAAAATGCCAAGTGCTTATTAATGCCTTATAAACACCTTATTAAGAAACACTATTTTTAAAACACTGCCGAAAATATTTTTGTAAACACTCATTGTCTGTGCTGTTTTCTGAAATACCCTCTGAACTGTCACTTTCAAGTGCAACTAACACAATATTTGCAAATTAATAAAATAATAATGAATAAATAAATAAAAAGAGAGGGAGACAGAGGTTTGAAAAAGAATAAAAAGTGCAGTACTCCGCTTCACTTTTATGCATTCATCTTTCATGTCCCTATATATAATATATAGTGAAAGCTGCAGGCAGAAGTTAGTGTAGCATTAGCAATCTGACCACATGACTGCATGCATATCTGAGGGCTGTTTTGATCATGACACTGCCTTTTGCGCTGGTCCCAAGAGCTGTTTGGGCAAAACGAGAGAGAGAAACAGAGATGAGAGAGGAAGAGAAGATAGAGAGAGAGGATACAGGGAAAAGAGAGGCGAGGGAGAGAGAGGAGAGAGAGAAAGAGATAATGACCAGGGCTAATCTCAGGACCAGGGGCCGTCTCTGCTCCTCCCACTACTTTGTTTGTTCAGACACAGACGAGTTTGCAAATGGATAGTCCTCAAACAACGTCAGGGCTGCAAAAGATGTGTGTTAATCAGAGATGCGCATGTTACAAAGTCTGGAGCACCACAGAGGGTGAATAGTTGAAATGTGCAATATGTCTTTGGATAAACAGACTGCTCAGACATGAGGCCATATGTTGTTATGTTATGTCTCTAAAGAGTTGGATGGTATCGGTGTCCAAGGGCAGCTGCAACTGAATTAAGTAAGACAACAATGAAGACAAAATGTAAACTTGCACTGCAGAAATACAATAATATGGGCAATTATTTTCTTTCTTTTTTGTAGGGTGGATGTAATAGTTATTGATTGGTGTAATTTTCGCACCCTATAAATCTACTGCAATATGGCTAAATGCAGTGTTAGTACATGGTGCTGCGTGCTATTTTAACAACATGGCAGATTACAAAGAGCATGATATATTGTTTTATGTTTTGCAGTGTAGTTAAACTCGATTTGCTGAATCTGCAGACACCTGGTGGTAACTGATTTATACTATTATGTTGGGGTTTTTTTCATTCAAAAGTTAGATTTTGCACTTTGCAGAATTTGTAAACTAATGCGGTTTGTGGTTTACACATGTTGTTTTTCATAGTTTTTCTTTCTTAAAAATAGAAAATAGTAATTCCGCAAGCTTTAAGGATTAGAGCTGGGTATCATTAAACAGTTGCCGATACAATACATACCTCGATACATAGGCCACAATACGATACATATCTTGATACACTGCACTTTTGATTCGATACAATATATTTCAAAATGATCGGATACGGATCAATAAAAATAAAGATTAATCATGGTTGTGATACTAAAAGTCTTTGTTAAACCACTTCTTGTGCAAAGTGAATATGAAACACACGTTAATCATCAAAACAGTGAAAATGTCAAATGTGTCACATAAACAAGTTTCCTTCCTCTGAACATGCAACAAAACTGTAGCACTTTAACAAAATTATTTTGTAAAATATACCAAAAAATACCGTTGCCGATATATATCAATACAGCAGCCCATGATACAAATACTGTATCATCACATTAAACGATATATTGATATTTCGATATTTTGGCACACCCCTATTAAGGATATTATCAAGAGTATTTTTTCTTTAGGAAGATGGAAGATATTAGACTTAGACAAACTTTATTGATCCGCAAGGTAAATTACTTGGACACATTAGCTCACAGACCCCAGTATATTATAATAACAAAGAGTAAAACATGTAAATAGTAATAACGAATTCTAAATAAGTAGATATTATGAAGTTAACAAGTACTAATTGACATCAAGCATCACCACATAAACTCTAAAGTCTTACAGCACTACATATAAACATGAAAGGAATCATAATATAAATGCAAAGTATGCTAACTAGATATTACAAATATACAGAAGACAGAATCCCAAACTACTGTATATCTCAAGGGACAAAAGGGCGGAGGAACACACAGCGCAGGCCAGCTCAGTCCATGTGTCCCGGGCCAGAAAACCCTAATTGATTGAGACAGCGAAGTTGAGAGTAATTCAGCTGATGAGGCTTTTCCCTGTCAGGACTTGCTGGCTGGACACAAACAGGCGTGAGCGGGCGGGCCGGGCAGGGGGACAGAGGGGTGCGTAGGCAGACAGACACAGGCCCGGGCAGCCACGAGAGATAGATGGTGTTTTGTTAAGTGTGACGCCCCCGCCCCGCTCACGATCCTCCACTCCACATCTGAGAGGACAAAGCGCTGACGGGGCAGTTCTTTTTCCGAAGCCCGTGGAGCGGACACACGGTTGGATGGAGCTGTGATGGGAATGTGGCACGCGACGCACAGGCTGGGGCTACAATGGGACAGCACTGAGAAAGACAATACCTAAAATGACTTCTGACTCTACTTGACTACTCCTATTTGAGATGTCTAGGCTAGTTTGAAAGGTGAAATTGTTGCTATGAGTATGTAGATGGTAAATAGTCAAATTTTTACATAGCGTTACTCCACCTTCAAGGCACTCAAAGCGCTTTACATGAAGGAACCACTCACCCATGAATTCATACACCAGGGTCTTGCCCAAAGAGACAACAGCAGTATCTGTGGGAGCTGGAATCCCACTGCTAATTTGTAAATCAGTGGATTTGACAGCTTCCCCAATGAGAGAGAGCAGGATTCAAACCTCCAACATTTGGATCAGTAAACACCAATTGGGCTACTGTTGCCCAATCCAAACTATTTATGACTTGTCTCTCTATACTGGTATTCCCCTTACTTCAACATTATCTAGCATTTCAAATGTAAATAACCTCAGTGGCAGAAAAAAAAAAATAAAAAAAGATGAATTGTCAAGTCACATTAACTAATGTAACTAAACTAAAAACACACCAATTTAAAGTTGGTAGATAAGATCAATTTGTTGCAAAGCCGAACCTCATGCTTCTGAGCAGCTATGGGAGTCTTGCAGGGACATAACTTTATAGACACCTTCTACTAGTTACTCAAGTGTGCATGTCTCATTTTGACTAGATTAAAGAAGGTATAGATTTTGTATACAGGTTTTGTAACGATATTCAAGTCTCACAATCCAATATCGTCACGGTATGAACCTCACCGTACCGTACTTACTGCGATATCTTGGGAAAGCTCATGACATAGTGGGGAGGCTCACAATTAGGGATCTAACAATATCCAAATCTCTCGATACGGTATTTTCATGATATACATCTCACAGTACGATATATATTGAGATATTTTGTGGAGGCTAATATGCTTTTTTCCTCTTATTGGAACTGTTGTTTCTTCTTATTTCTTTTTGTAGTCCAAACTGAAATGGAGCGAAGGATCATGGTCTATGTAGTTCCCTCTGTCTTTTTTTTTTTTTTTTTTTTTTAGCTATTGCTGCACCATAACTCTTTATTTAAGCAAAGAGACTTGTAATTCAATATATTGTGATGGTCCACGATATTATTGTGAGAACTTTGACAATACGGTATCACGATATTTCAGTTATTGTTACATCCCTAGTATAGTATAGTATAGTATAGTATAGTATAGTATAGTATAGTATAGTACAGTATATAAATGAACTTAGCCAAACTGCTAGCCCTCGCATTCGAAATAGGAAGTGCATGGGTGCGCTTCTGTCTAAATAAACTCCTGCTCCAATTCAGTTTGCATTGAAAAAACTTCGCCCCTCTCTCTGTAACTGCTGAAGTGAGCCTCGTCCTTTTGGTGCTAAAATGTTGGTATTAATCCATTAATCTTCATGATCCTGGTGTTCTTATTTCACTATTTTGTCACTGCCTGTTCCTAATATGGAAGTCAGCTCCAAATTCATTCCATAACTGCTAGCCTCGGTGAGCTTCATTTGACTCAACACTATAGGTGATGCTACGCTCCCTTAGTCCACTTCTTTATACAGCCAATGTGTTGTGTGTACTGTACTTAACAAGTAACATCCACTCTCCATTTCAGCAAGAAACTGAAAAAATGTTTTTGCCAATGATGCTAAATTTTTCAACAAATAACACAAACCTAACTCCAATTCCAAGTTTCACACCCACTGCAGTTTGAAGGAAGATATTTCTCCACACATTTCACTGAAGGCTTTTCTCACCCCTCCTCCTCCTCTGCTTCTCCCTCCTCCCCTCAAGGCTTTCCCAATCTCCTCCGCATGAGAAAGTGTGCCAGAAATAGCCTCACCAGCGCGAAGACGAGAGCGGAGAGAGAGATCTACATGACCTTAAGATTACACCTGCCACGCGGCTAAAATCTGCTATACAACTCTGCCTGTTATTATTACGAGAGGAAATGGTGCTCAAGAACGCCACTGTCCTCGCATGCGTCTGAGAGGGGGACAAGATGAGATTGAAAATGCTCCATCATCTCTATCTCTCATACTGCCTTTTCTATTCAGGTTTTCCAAGCTCCCTGCAAAGATATTACACAGATATTTCATCATGGCGGCAGATTAGATTTCTGTCTTTAAATCCCTTTTCATACTCCGAGCATGAATGTCAGAAGTATTAGTTGGAAAGCAATAATCTGCAGTAGAGTGTGAAAGCTATACGGTTGAGGGGAGGAGAGGAGAGGTGGAGGGGTTAAGGGGTTATGGGAACAGGGGGTTGGGGGCGTGGGCCGCAGACAGGGCAAAGATTGGACCTTTAAATGTGATGTCACTTATAGGAAGTCATGGTGCTGATATGTGCAGTCAGCAGATTCATTGATCCTATTTGTCAGAGATAGGGTTGCATGATACGAGATGTATGAACAGTTTACTAGAGGTGTAACGATATCCAAGTCTGACGATATGATATTGTCACAGTATAAACCTCACAGTACGATATTTATTGCAATATTGTGGGAAAGCTCACGATCTGGTGATACTATACATAATAACAAAACTGACATTATAAAATGCTTAGACCAGTCATTTGGTACAACAATTATTTTCATATTCTAGGGATGTAACAATATCCAAATCTCACAGTACGATATTATTATCTCTATATACATCTCACGATACAGTATTTATTACAATATTTTGATACTTGGGATACTTTTTTTTGCTTTTAAAATACCTTGACAAGATTTTGGTGTGAATTATTACCATCCCAAGAGTTCAAGTAAAAACATATTTCTTCATGTTGTCTGCGCTGAAATGAATCATGGTCTATGTAGTTCTCTGTGTTTATAAGCTGTTACTACAATAAAACCATGAATTTAAGCAAAGAAACTTGTGAATCGATATATTGTGACAGCCCACGATATTATTTTGAGACTTTTGACAATACGATATCACGATATTTTGTTATTGTTACATCCCTAATGTTTACAGATATCTCAGGACAGGAAAGTTCAATTAGGCAAACGCAAATTACACAAAATTGACTCTTGTGAACTTCAAGAGAGCATTTGCGCATTGGAGATGTAGACAGACCACTGATAAAGGATTACTCAAACATGTGAATGAAATAAAACACAACTGCAGGTATGTTTTGATGAGGTAATAGCATAATGACATAATAACATGACTAAAAGCTCACAAAGGTCAATACTGCGTAATATAGGACCGTTAACAGCAAGTAAGGTAGAAGTCAGTGCAAAATATTAACATCTCATTCTGGATGGTATGGATGAAAATTTTAAAAACTAAATTGCTATTGTTAGTGTATTAAAGATGTTTACTGAAGCTTAGCACACACACTGGGCCCACCGCAGGTCTGCCAGCTGTCACCCACAGCAACCAACCTCTGGGATTCACAAGCATAGCCCAAAGAAAACAAAGACATTTACAGATTGGCATTCTGCTCAAACAATTACTTCAGTGTATCCCCCAAAATTAGATGTAATTTGTGTGAAACTCAGAACTCAATTACTTAACTTGACTCTCTTTTCAACAAAAAGTTATTCCCAGTGGAGTAACAACCATATGTCTTCTTCATCATTACAGAACAATAGACTTGCTCACTTCCTGTTTGTCTTTGTGATAGAGTCCTCAGAGATGTTCATATATTGACAATTGTGCAACATTTTTGATCAATAAGCTCCAGGCGTCTTGGAGCCAACCCCTTTTTTCCTTTACCCCGCATAAGGACAATGTGTGTTTTTCTGAAGAACTACTTAAGATTAAGATACATTAAGCCTAGATCAATAAACACTAACATGACTATTGTGTCTTCAACATGCAAGTCAAAAACAATGTCTCATACCAACACTCAACCATAACCAAACAAGAAAATGACTGATATGGGTTTTTTCATTACCAATGGCAATTTACCAATTATTTAGAATACAGAGCAGATGATGGTCGATAAGCTCTGCTGAACTTTTGCACCGATATGTGAGCCAAGTTTGATTATTTTCCCCAAATGATGTAGTTTAAATTTTCTACAAACTTCCCCCAAGCCCTTTTTTTTAACCACAAACCTATACGAGAGCTGTGAAGTCACATTTTGTGCAGTCACCTCTTCATATTAAACTGTTAATATAAAGCTTTGTGTTTTATTCTGACTGGAGATTTAAGGCAGTTAGCCAGTACACTAAAAAGTCCAAATATCAGCTCAATATATCTAACCAACCGATATATCAACAATTTAGTTTAACTGTACTTATTAGTTCTGATGTCATTGTCATACTGATGTATTTCTGGCTAATATAGTGATCCATCTAAAAAAAAAAAAAAATCAAAGTGGACATACATACAAAAGTGGACAAACATAGTAAAAATAGCTTGGATTTAAATGATTCATTTCCAAGTCACATTAACTAATATAACTGGAAACAGAACTGAGATAAAATTGTTGCAATGAAACTCCTCAAGTAGCTCTATGGAGATTCTGAGCAACTATGGAAGCCCTACAGGGACATTGTGTTGATCATAATTTTACCAGTAGTTAGTAGCAAGAAGTCTCATGTCTCATTCAAGTGAAATAATCTGTTCTCAAGCAACATTTGGACAGGACTGGTCACAGGACCAAAAACTTTATGTCCAGCCCAGTTCAGAATCCTTGGAATTTTTTTTCGCTAAAATATGGGAAACATAAGTCAAAGTGGACTGTAAGTTAATAATGTAAACAGGAGAAGGGGAGTCGTCCTTGGGCTAAATCTGTCACTCAGGCTCCATTGATCTGAAATAATGAAACGACAAAAGATCACCACCAGCCACTGAGTCTCTGTAATTACAATGAAGAATGGCTCTATTAGATGCACAGTGAAGGATATTTCCATTCAGAAATACAGGGGCTGGTACTGAGTAGTGAGGCCAGTTTTGCTAAGAGAGACTATGTGCCTGTTTAAGTACAAGTAGGATGATACATAAATGTTCTTGCATAATTATGTTCAAATCAAATATTTATCTTACTGACAATTAGGGCTGGGTTTCATTCAGAAGTTGCCAATACGATACACACCTTGATACGTAGGCCACAATACACACCTTGATACAGTGCACTTTCCATCCTGTGGCTGATACTAAAAGTCTTTGTTAAAACACGACCTGTGCAAAGTTAATGTGAAGCCCATTTTAATAGTGACTACAGTTAATACAGTTGATTACAGTGAAAACATGTCAAATGTGCTACATAAAACACGTTTTGTAGTGTTGTCACAAAATAAAAAATGCTCTTCAAATTAAACAATACAATATAATGATTGTCAAGATGATTATCAAATCAGAAAGCAGAATGAAATCCAGACTTTGAGTTACCAGATCCTACAACTAAAACCATTTTATAACCCCAAAGAGTTATATGACGTGCTCAGAATACAGTGGCTAATTAAGGTACTTGCTTGTTTGTGTGTTTGAGATGGAATAATGAAATTAAAATACAACATCCCCATAAATCAAAATGAGGATCCAGATGTTTTCAATTGGATTCTATCATTCTAATATAATTTGCATACAGGGATTACAGGCATCTGCTACAAAAATATTAACTGAAGCCACAAGGGGTCAGTAATGGAACAAGTTCACTTTTTGGTGTTACATCATTCAAATTTTAGCAAATCCCTCATACCTTTCAAGATTTGCATCTGAATGAATTGCAAGATAGGGCCAGTGCCTTTGTGGAGTTCTGAGATGGTCATTCTTCACATTAATGTTATTATATTTCATTTCGATCATACTTAAACACGTTATAACTATTTAATTTTTGATATAGTCTTACCAAACTCTACAGTGTAAGGGCACTGAGTTTCTTTTGCCAAGTTGAAAACCATAAAATGTCCTCAGTGCGTGGGTTAGAGCGCTAAAACTTTCTACTCCGAAGGAAAATGATCAGGCTCAGATTTATGGACCATTTCTCCATCTAGTTTAGCAGGTGGTTCTAGGTGTTGCCATGGAGACGCGGGTGAGCCTGAGGGTGAGGTGGGGTAACGCCGTGATCTGCATTCAACCAGGAGAAAGGAAAATCAGGAGAAATGTGAATTTCATTTGGAGTAAGGCCCCGTTTCTTACTATAGAGCTATATGTTGAAGCTGGTTTGTTTAGGTGGTCTATTATGCCCAAAATGGCTGTCAATCTGGCCTCATTCTGAGCTACAATAATATCCCAAATTACCACAGACAGAGAAGGGCTCTCACATCTTGCTGTCAATAGCAGATTATTTTTACTAGATTATTTTTGTTTGACCTATTTAGGAACAGGGCCGCTGGTAGTCATTTGGGTGACCTAAGCAGAAATGCCCATTGATGCCCCCATGGACCCAAAAGTGTAAAAAAAAAAGTACACAGGGCTTTGACGACTATAATACAGCCTCCCTACTGCTGAACTGTATGAATTACATTGCTGATGGTGATCTAAGGTAGCCAGGCTGGCGCCACCTAGTGCCTCCGCTCGATTTCATTTCTCTCCAACGATTAGATCAGGAATTGGAATACACCAGACGGTTTGCAAAAACCCCAGAAGTGCACGTCCGGGCACCAGCCAGTCAGTAAAGAGCCATATATTCTGTGTTGTCGACGATTCCTGAGGTTAAAGATTTAAAGCCAGAACAAAGAGAATGTTTGGTGAATTTTCTCAAGGGGGAAGATGTTATTACGCTTCTTCCTACAGGATTTGGGAAAAGCTTAATATACTAGTTAGCCCCGTTAGAGGCGCATTATATATGTCATGACCCAATGGCAGTCTACCGTCGAGAGAACGAATTCTAATGCTGCGAGGTCAGACGGTTTCCATGAAGTGAAACTGGATGATGAATCAGGCTAGGTCTAAGGGCTCTTCCTCATAAAGTTTTGAAAAAAAAAAAAAATCTTGATTCTGGTGCATTTGAGATGTAATATCTTTAGCAATCTATTACTTATTTGAATCATTTTCTTTTCAGTACAAAACCCAAACCTGATGACAGAAAAGATGAGTTTTTAAATTAGTTTAGTGGCCATTAAAACTTCATCCAGGTTTTAATTCAGATGATCTAACTAACTAAAACATCCAGTTGCCTATGACTCACTGACTTACTGCCCAGAAACAAACTGAAGAAAGACCACACATTAAAAACACACACTGGGTTCTGCATATTAACCAGTGATGTCAATAAATGCTGTTTTTATCAATCAAGGCTATTTTGATTAGCTGAAAGCATCTGGGGGAAAAACTAACATGAAGGCTCCAGTCAAATGAAGTTCACAAAGCTAGCAGTTATGGGGGGAATTTGGAAGGAATAGGAATTGATTTATGGACAAAACAGACACAAAAACACAAATTTAAGGCCAAAATGCGGATTCAATGGAGGTAGCTATTTCCATTTATATATACAGTCTATGATAGGGACTTTTGCTTCTCATAGGCTATACCATTTTGTCACACAATATGTTTGGACTGTCAATCTTCTCACATTCAGAAAAATAGCAATAAAGAAAGTCTTGTTTTAGCTCAATAGCAGATATCATTCACTCTTTACAATGCAAGATCCCATATGATACCCTACCATTGGAGAGCATAAGGTCATGAAATCATTGAGGCACAATCATAGACCAGAATAGACCATCTCCCAATACCAATCATGTGCGAAATCCAGCCTTTTTATGAGCAGTAATAACCAAATCTCCACAGCCAGGATACACACACAAACATACACCGAGGAGGAGAGTCAGGCAAACAGGAAATGCAAGACACAAACTAATATGGGACCTATTAATATGATATGAGACAGAGGAGTGGCTTGGATGTTGTAAAAGATAAAATATAGAAAAGAATATAAAGGGCAAAAACACGCAAGGAAATATAAATAAAATATACAAGAAGTTTTCCCTCAAAATCTGGGACAACTACATCTAATGAACCCCAAAGTCACTCACACAAATTGTTTTCGTTAATATTTTTTTCCAAGAGAACTTCTGTCCATTCACAAAGGTAACCAAGCCAAAGTGCATCCTGATAACTGCACAAGATAAGACAGATGATAAGATAGAGTAGGATCCATGTAGGCCTGTCACGCTAATGACTATATTGACTTATCATTCAATTTATGACAGCTAGAACAATATATTTTGGTGCTCATGTGTAAAATTTGCTTTGCACCACTGGGAAATTGTTAGTTTTTGACAGATAAGATTTGTAAAAGGTTATTTATAAAAGGTTATTTGTAAAGTGTGTTATTTGTTATCGTGACAGGCCTATATCCATGAGTTATGCCGAGTTATTCCACACTAAATATTGGTCTATTACAAGTATTACAATTTGGCAGCCATCTTATATATGCCTGCCTTTTGAACTCTATAATAAACGTATAGAGGTTTCAATCACTGATACTAATAACATCAATCTATCTTTATAATTGAAAAAATCCTGGTCACTATTTCACCTTTGACACTAAATGGACGCCAAATCAGATCTCTCCCATTGATATATCTCTCGTACAGCAATGACTTTATGAATACGTAATTTCACTGTTGCTCATTTGACAGTTTAATTTGAGCCGACTTCACTGGCGCTAATATCCATGTATAATTGAAGCACAGTTGATTCGGGATAATTACGAACGCCCGGGCTGACAGTTGGTTTTGACACACGGCACTCTGCGACGCAAATGCAATGCTCGCCACACTACAGGGCCATCCTTCACTGCTTTTGGACGCGTGCTGTAGTGACATACTAGTAGGAATAGATTTTGTGATAAGTAGGCTTCCACAGGCTGGTGACAGGACGGCAGCAGACACGTAAGTGGCCACAGCGGGAGCTTGTCAGATGCTTAGAGACAGAAGATTCGGCGACAAGCGACGCAAAGAAGCAGAAACGCAATAAGGAGTGGAGAAGATGCAACATATGGGTCTACACCAGTGAAATCATCAGTGCGGAGAGTGTTGGAGGTGATGGCTTCAATATAGATTCCACCTTGAAATGGTAAAAAGGTGTAGCTGGCTGAGACCAGTAGAGATGAGATATTGACAAAGAGTAGATACACCAATTTCAGTATCCCAGTGATTAAAAACACTAAAAACATTAACAAAAGAACATAATTTTTGACACAAAATATTTGTATCTTTAATGTTAGTATGTCATCTTATGAAAACTATTAAAGGAAAGTTTTGGTTTCTTCAAACACTTGGCCTTTGCCTTCCACACAAACCTCAATGCTGTTCTGTGATTGGTCCACCCACCCAATTAACTGTACAGAGGGTGTACTCCAAGATGGATTTTTGTGAGTTTGTGAACTCACAAATATCGCAAGAATTCATCTTGCTGTGCAAGTTTAGCTTTAAGATTCAAGAGACCTATATTTTAACAAAATTAATTTTACCTGATCCCCATTTGTTTAAAATATTATTTACTTATAAAATGATGTGACATTATCTGAAACCCAGCCATTGATACTGTATTTTCATTTAATGCATCAATTCTTGCTAAAAATCAACTGTAATATGACAAAAAATACAAATACAATAAAAATACAATAAAAATGACAAATACAATACAGCTATGCGGCGGTATATAATGTGATAATATACAACACAGTAATAATATATGAATGTGTGAACTATGAGATTTGGCTGGATCTATAGTTTTTCATATTTTGGGGTAAATCATATATCGTTAGAAGAGTGTTTTTGTCAGGTCATGTGAAATCCTAAGTGTGTGGCTTTATTATTGTTCTCTTGATGAACGAGCTTGTCCCAGTCAAACCAGGCCACAGCTCCGCTCCTGTGGGCACGCAGCACAGGCAGAGCCGGACTCATATTATGGAGGAGATTATAGTGAAGCCTCAGCCTGCAGGGATGGGCAGCAGAGCATGTACACTCTCCATGTGTGGTCTGAATGCATGGATGACCACTACAGCGCCTTTTGTCCACGCGGATACATGTGAGCGTCTAATGCATGTCTCTCTATGTCTCTGTATGTGTGTGTGTGCTCATGTCTCTCCATGTCTCTGGATGTGTGTGTGCTCATGTGTGACTGTGGTCGTGTCACTACTCTATGTTAGTGCAGGAAGGAAGTGAGCAACATTAGCTGGAGCTTGAAAAGAAGGATACTGAATGCCAAGAAGAGTATTATCTTCGAAATATGGAAGTATTGTGGAAGTTAGGCTGGGGTCCTTTTGGGATATTTTGTAGAAATAAATAATAAGCCATAAGTTTGAGTGCTGGACTACAAGTGACAGGACTGTAAACTTAAAACACAAACATGCAGTGCACATTTTACCCTTGGCTTGAAACACTGGACATTCACTCTAATTCCTTATGTTATAAATTCCTATGTTACCCTGTAGATAATGTATTTTCCACCTCTGATGAGAAGTCTCATAAAGAAAGAGAAAACAAAAGACAAATAAAAAACATCAAATAAAGCAATATCAATAAGAGTTAACCTTCAATACAAATTAAAAAACATAGAGAAAGCAATTTCAAAACAGGAGGTGAACCAGCCAGGCTGTTCAAAGGGAGCTTGTTGAGTCTAGGAGCAGTCATTGCAAAAGCCAGATCACTTCTCAGTTTTCCTTTGGTCTTAAAATTTGAATAAAAACAGTCAATCAATATTATAATTAAATGTATGTTTTGAATGTGAACAACAAGCACTGAAGAGTGCTCCTCCTGATCTCTGTAGTGCTTTTTGTCATATGTAGATACACATGTGTTCCCTGGCAAGTCCAAAATGATCTCTGTCTGTATTTTCATACAAAGGGATGGTCTGGTCATCACTCGACACATTGTGCCTTGAGCCTGAATCAAATATGACTCAGATCAATCAGATTTTAACTTTTATTTATTTTTTTTTCCAGTGATGCATCTGAAATGACGGCACTTATTGGTCGCTCATCATTTTGAATACAATTTCTCCAACTCAGATTAACAGAGTTCAGAGCTTCAGTCAATGATTTTTGCAGAAATCTGCTAAGTTTTTAAGTCATTAGTCCCCTATTTTTACATTTCTTTTTCCTTGGAAACAGCCATCTTTTTTTTAAATAAGGCTAATCCACCTGTCAAACGTGTGTGTATTCTGGATCCCAGGCAAAAGTCTTTTGTATGGTATGAGTCACCACTCCACGTTAGTGCAGAGAAGATGGGAAAGACACAGTAAGCTGAGCAAATGCCAAGGAGCACATATGTCTTTGAAATGTATTTGAGTTGTAAGACAGTGGTGTGAGTTGAAGCTACTGGGTTACACTTTCAAGGAATAAAATTGTAATGTTAAGATTTTAATGCTGATTTCATGTGATCCTCTGGAACTTGAGTAAATGAACAGTTGCACAAGTTTTGAAAAAAACATGTGTCACACACAAGATGTCAGCTGCTGTGTGGACGAGAATGATTTGTTAATTTACATTTAAGCTCTATAACTAAATGTTGCTAAATGTAGGGGTTTACTATCAGTTCTATCACTGAGCTGAAGGAGGTGGGACTGACATGGGGCGAGGCACAGCCAATAGCCCAACACAGGACTACATGGACAGCATTTTCCTGACACACTCCTATAGGAAGCATGCAGAAACCACAGACCACAGTTGGAGATCAAATTAGTTCTCCATGATGCATTTCATCTGGCACTATTTTATGGATGCAGAATTTGTACAGTTGATCAGTCAAGAGATAAAATCCTGATTAAGATTTTATATAGATGCTGGGTTCTATTCAACCAACGATCAAAAGAAAGGCGGACATTACTCCATCTAGTGGCTCAAAGTGTCAAAATAGCAACAAAATTCACAAACATATAACCTTTCTTAATCATGTATTTTGTTATATTCTCAAAACTAAAAGTACAGCTCTGGTGCTCTGAGTGCAACGAGTGCAAATTTGAGCCTGTGGCCTGAATAAATGTAACCTAAATGTTCAGCTAAATCAATAGTATAGGAGCAGGAGCAGGCCATCACAGCTGTCAATCAATACAAGGAAGTCAGACAATAGTGCTGTGTCATTGGGCTGCTGTAAATCTGATATCACTTGAGAACATGTAGCACAAATATAATCATGGTATTTTATTATATTCTGCCCCTCAAAGCCAGTCAAGATGCTAATCAAGATCAAAACTACATCCATCTACACAACACATATAAGACCATACTGTGTTACTCCAAGCTCAAGAAAGTGGATAGTCTTAACATGTATTTTAACTTTAATATCCTTCATAAATTAGTCCTTCATGTGGAGGATAATGCTGATCAGTCACACAAGGGTAGTTACATGAATAGAGCTCCTAATATTCATCTTCAGTGCTTTAAATCATTATCAGTCTGTCAAAATAACACATTTATGGGCAAAGTGCCTTGCCAAAAGACACAACATTTTGTAGGGGATTGGTGTAGGGGTCAAATCGCCAGTGTGAAGCATCTTCTTGTACTGTTATTTCACAGAATCCTCCACATGCTGTAATGGATCTGAACAACCCCACAAACTATGAAGTCAGCTGCATTTGAGTAAATTTCTCCCTTTTTTTTTAAATTTCAGTATGAAGTGTAAACTTAATGGCACATCAATTGTATTTTCTGTTCAAAAATAAAAGATAAAACTTGGTTACATCTGTTGGTGATAAAAGTGAATTTCCAGAAATTTACTGTAGATCAAAATGTCCTTTTTTATCAGAAGCTTTAGAGAATGAATGACCTTTTTACTTCCAGAAGCCAAGAAACAAATACAATCGAAATGTTTTTTAAATGCACAGTTCCAGACTATAGACCTTGATCACTTATTCATTCAGACCAGAGCAGACAGTCAGAGGATCCAGTTTCCTTGTGATTACCCTCACACACACATACACACACACACACACACACACACACAAGCTTTACCTAGAGCTCAATTCAATTACCACCACCACATACCCGTCTGCTCCCCTGCACCGCCACAGACAAACACTATGGGATCAAATGCACCCCTATCCCAGGCACAGATCTCCTCCTCTGCACACCGCCCCTCCTCTGCACACCGCCCCACCAGAGCGGGGTCCCATTATAGCCATCATTTACAGTCACTATTGATTACCCTGTGGCTGCGGCCAGCTCCTTTAGGCTCAGCTGCAAAGGAATGCTGCTAAGACTGATAGTGGTCGGGGTATGGAGGGCATGAGGGAGACTCGTACTGAATTTTCATTTTCAAAGTCAATTAAGGTTAATGGTAAAAGGATTGAAGAGAGAGGACAATGGGGGCTTATGCATTTATTTTACTAGTGTTTATAGTAAAACAAACTACAAAGATGGCAGACTGGCTAAACCACAACAGTATCAATATTTTATTAATAGAACATTAATAAACATAGAGATAGACCTATACAATATATGACAATTAAATCTAAAATGATTGCTGCAATTATCAGTCAGTTAAAGGGCCCATAGTACACTATTTTCTGATCTATGTTATAATGTTGTTTCCTTCTCTCTGGAGATTTAGACACGCTAATAATAAAAGATTATGCAAACATGTGTAAATGAAATAAAACACAACTCCAGGTATGTTTCTGATGATGTAACAGCATTCTAATATGACTTACAGTTCACAAGAGTCAGTTTTGTGTCATATAGGACGATTAATTCAGTGTCCTCTCATTGTGTATTTATAGGAATCTTGTATTAGTTTAGTCAATCTGCTCTTGAATGTTAATGCAACTGGAAAGTGTTAAAATGTGCACTATGAACTGAATCACACACAACACAAACTGCCAGTAATTTTTTTTTTTTGCGCTGTCCAAACTTCCACATGACACATTATTACATCTGATGCCCTTCCCAATACCAATTTTATCTGGGCTTGTGACTGGCACACTGACTTTCAATCAAAATCAAACCCATAACTTCCTAAGTCAATTTTGCAAACTACCCATTTCACCAAAGGGAAGTCAATATTGTTATCTTTATCGGTGTCATCAATGTATCAATATCCATCAATATCTAACAACCGAGAAACACAAACAACTGCAATGAGTCACAACCATAGACTGTATAAAAAAGTGTGACGTCACTCATAATGTTCGGTGCCACTCAAATGCTGATTATGAATAAGAGTTTGTTACCAGACAAAATAGGGAAAGAAACACCAGGATCATGTTGAGCGGGTTAATACGAACATTTTAAGATCAAAATGACAAGGCTCAGAGCAGAAGTTACAGATGTAATGTAAAATGTAATGTAAGTCAATTCGAGTCAGGGCCAGTAGGAGCAGGAAGTGCCCAAATGCGAACTTCCTATTTGGAGAGCAGCGGCTAGTGCATTAGCTATGTCCATTTATATACAGTATACAGTCTGTGGTCACAACTCCACTGTCAGGTACTTTCCTAAGAAGATAGATTTTCTTAGATAATTAACAAAGTAGTATTTATAGTTTTGTTGTATTATCAACTAAAATCTAGAACCAAAAGTGAAAACATAATAAGCTAGAAAATTGAATGTGACTTTTTCAACCTAACAGATTTTCCAAAATGGGACAGCAAAATGGGTGTTTTCAAAGTACTAGTGGAAAAGCACTTTATTGTGAGGTCAAACTCAATGTTATGGGCAAAGGTGACTGTGAAATGTCCTGTGCACTTCTTTGTTGCGGGTCGACTCAAGGACACAGAGAGAGGGCAGGCTTGGATCCTCACTTTGAAAAGCCGGAGTGGTTCTCAGATCATCTACGCGCACACACATTTGAGAAAGACGTTTAGTGAATTTAAAACGGTTTCAAACAGATTCACACAAATGAGGTGCACTATAGGCACCCACACGCTACATCTCAGTCTATTGATTTGCACTGCATCTGAGATCAAGCCTCTACATTACACCGCTCCATCTGCAACGCTTTGTTTCTCAAATCTCATGAACCAACTATTCTTGGCTCAGAGTAGCCTTGTTCAGACTGAAGGCAAATGGAAAACAACTGAACTGAAATACAGGATAAATACAGGCTGCACTGACTATACATTTTTGACTTGTTTTGATTGTAAATTAATACAGAATATAATAAAAATATAGTTGTTTCTATAAAATTGTTGAGTATGTGTTCTTCTGCTAGTTTAGATCACATTGTTTTTATACTTGTTTTAGTATTATTACTTAGTTAATCATAATAATGTGAGAAATTTTACTAACAAAATAAGTCATATTTAACCTTTTAGTGCTGGGCATAGGTCACATGAAGACTAGAGTGAACCAATGACGGTCTTATGCTTGGTATAATCGTGCTTTGGTATTAATCATTGAAAGAGCATACGTGTTGACCTGAACTGAACCTAAATTAGATATGACCTAGATTTGCTCTTGGCTCATCAACAGGAAGCACTGAAGTCACACTAAAGTCGTACATCTTCAGCCTGGAATAAATGTGTAATCAGTGCTTTGGGCAATTAGCACTATGTGTTTGTGTCTGTGTTTAGTTAGCTACATAAAACGCACAAAGAACTCTAAATACAATACAACTATGGTCACTTTCTAATATACACATTATTTGTCAAAATATTTTTTGTTGTGTAATTAATTTGAACATGTCATGGATTAATAGAATTACAAAATATAATCAATAAATTGTATTAATGAGACCACTTAATACAAAAAAGCTGTTCTGACCCACATGCTTTAACTGCACATTTAGTTAAAAAGACCTGAGCTGATCCTTGACAATATGAAACGATTGGATCTAAATTCAATTACATTTTAATTAATTGCATAGCCCTAATGGTAATGGTAAATGGTCATATTTTTATAGAGCGCTTTTCCACCTTCAAGGCACTCAAAGTACTTTACAACTATGAACCACTCATATATTCACACACACATTCATACACCAGTGTGCGCAGACACTCTGGACAAAGTAGGTTGAGTGTCTTGCCCAAGAACACAACAACAGCATTCATCTGTGGGAGCTGGAGTCAATCTGTGGGTCAGTGGATCCAATCGCTCAACCAATGATGTTTATGTCGAAAGCAGGAACTTCGGGAATCTGGAACATTCAACTCTACTTCTAACTATCATTTTCACTCGTCATACCTGGTTCCAATAAGTACAATACACACAAATGTGCATATAAACATTTATTGACTTGTATGATAATTTATGACATTTGAATTACCCTTTTGGGATAATCAAATATAATACATGATTGTTTCAACACATGATGAGAGAACTACAGACACCTGAGCCACGGGTACTGCAGCATTGATTCTGTGCATGTAAATCAACACAGCTCCATCTCATTGACCAAAAACATTAACATTCAAAGTGCAAATCCCTGGCATGCGCTTCCCTGACAATTAGTACAGTTCAGTCAGTCTTTTGTTGAACATAAAGAGCAAGATAATGAATTTTTTATATCGCGTGGCTCTCTTATCATCATGCCATATGGGTCTGTCAGTGTCCTGGTTCCTATACCTTTCCGAGTGCGTATCTCGGCTGCATCGTGAGTCCTCCTCCGAGCGAGAAACAAAGTGCTAACAGAAGAAAAGTCAAATAAGGACAGGTGATGTGGGAATCGGTATCGTGTGTGGAGGAGAGGGGAGGGGAGAGAAGGCAGCTGCAGTAGTAGTATTGTCATGATTGTGTCACATTTCCATAATTTTCGTACACAGGCTGCCAGAGATGAGAAAAGCCTGGCTACAGACCAACTGTGCCATGTAAATGACAAGCGGTGGCCTGCTTACTGTGTGAGAGAGGAGAGAGAAAAAGAGAAGGAAGGAGACAGAGAGAGAGAGGAGGGAGAGTGAGAAAAGAGAAGAGCTAGAGGAGAGACAGTGAGTTAGAGGGAAGAAAAGATTTTATGTTGATGCTATTTGCCTTGCTAATCTAGCCTTAGCATATCTAGGCTTTTAAACATTACCGACTTTCCAGTACTTTGAAAGACAGAAAGTAGGTTAAGGGGGCACATGATGATTGAGTCAATAAGGCAAGTTAGCCTGTGAAAAGAGGGCATGAGCCAGGGGCGGGCCTGGACCTGTGATTGACAGGTGTAACAAGATCTGACTGAAACCAGAGCAAGAGGAAGGCATCAAAGCTATGGTAATAAGAAGACATGCAGCCTGCAGTCCTGTGGTGTACACTGTCTGTTTTGAAATCATGAATGGAAGTAGACATTAGATAACCTTCATTGGGCTGCATTGAAAATACAAAAGCATATAGTTATTGATACATTTGCAAAGAATACAAGGTGGATAATGTTACCTTTACTATAGCTTGCTCTACAATATTGCAAAGAGTCATACATGTACTACCAACACTCACGTCAAATCTCCATGTGACGTCTGAAATCAAAAGCAGAAAAGCTTTAATGTCATTGACACTGAATACATTTCCTAAACTAGGAGGAGAAAAATTCCCAAATAGCCAAAAGAAATCACCAAACGAAATATGGTATGACATCTGGTCAAGCTCGATCTTTAGAAGACATTTTCATCAACTGGACAAAGAGCAACTTATTACAAATTACACTTGGGCTGCACTGGTCAGAATATTAGACTAACAAGGGCAGAGAAATGAGAAAAGGGACTGTTGGGTGGGAGTACAGCAGAAGGATGGGGAAAGACAGTGGGTAGCAGGAAGGAGAAGAGGTGGCTGCAGGAGGAGGTTTGGTGCTGATGTTGCTGCCATGGAAACCGGCGTCACCACGGAGAGGAACAGAACCGCTTCAGGGAACGACCCAGTGCGCGAAGAAACTCCACCATCACAGATTCATTTATCATTTATCAACACTACCACGAGCAGTACCAACGCGCAGACGCTATTTTTGGACCCCGAGCCTTTGTGGAATATGAAGGAATTCAAAAGCGGTGGTGGGTTCAGAAAGCAGTGATGCCCTTCTGGACACAATGTTTAATTGATATAGCTTATAGCGCATGTAGGCAATGTCTCAGATGCCCTATGCTAGAACATCTTGTACAAGGGCTGCACGATTTTCAAATCTAGGTATTGTAATTACGGTTACATTTGCAATTTATGTTCAAATCAGGACTCAATTCATATTTGAAACATTTTTAAGAGAAGACTGATATATTAAGAGCTAAACAAATACAAAAATGCCATATAATTCAGAACATGTTTGCTGAGGATTAGTAAATTTCTGTGTATAACAAATTATTGGATTCGATTACAAATACATTACAGGCATCTTGCATGTAGACATTAGGAAGAAATTTTCACCACAAGGGGTCAAGGTTTTATAGCATCATTTGTACAAAACATTCTTGGTCCGTATGAGCTATGAGATGGAAGAAAGAACAGCTATATCCTGTTTGCAAAGGAAATCCAATCTACATAACTGCAGCATATGCCATTTGATATTTGTAACAATTCAAAACGCAATTTCGCTTCAGTAGCTTTGAGATGTGCACCCTTAGTTCTAACCACTCCTTTTTGAAACATCTCTTACATTCAACTTGATATCTGCTTGAATGAACTTGACTTGGATGAGTGCCCTTGAAAAATCCTTATACAGTATGTCTGAGCTACTGTACGCTCAATATGGATGCATACTGGGCTACAGTGAGCGAGAGGAAGCCACCATCCCCCCACGCTATACCCACAATGCAATGCAAAACCACACCAGTGTATATGTGTGAAATTTTCCCCCTATTTCTCTAATGCTATCTCGTTCAATTCGATGAGTATAATTAGAATCAATTACAAGTGAACTTAAATCTTTTGGTGCAGTCTCTCTTTCTGCTCTTTGATCATAGAACTATTGTTTAAGACAAAACGCCAAGTTAGGGGATGAACTTCTATAGGCGATTTATATATAGTCATGGTACGCATAATGTATGGCTATATATGCATGTAAATTGTACTCAACCTCCCAAGAATAATTAATTTACCCAGGGCTGAACTTTTCAATTAGATTTGCAAATATACTTTAAATAATGGAAGGATTTTTAAATTAGTTTGAGTGGGCTAATTAACTATTGTCAAGGCACTATGTGGACCACACTAACCAATCTAGCCCAGAGGAGACATATGGACAAAGACTAATCTCGTCAGACCTCAGAAGCTAAGCAAGGTGGGCCTGGTTAGTACTTGACTGGGAATACCAGATGCCAGTGGGACGCCAGTGGCAAAAAAATGTTGCACCCTTAGGCAAGACACTTCACCGACATTGCCCAGTATGTAGGTGGTATGTGCGTGAGTGTTGGTGGTCGGAGGGGCTGATGGTCTGTCCCAGCAGCGACTTTGAGCATCTGGAAAAGCGCTGTATAAGACAAATGCATTATTATTATTATTAAGACCAAAGCTGTGAGGAGCTGTAATTTAGTTAAAGCCATGTCACACTGTGCAATTTTGGTGAAATCTTTTAAAATTATAACATGTCACGCTGCACCAGGACAACTAAAATCAAGCCTAAAAACCAGCTGCCTGATGCTTTTGTTCAGATAAAGATGTGGAATGCACTGCAGGCTTTACACTTAACTGCAGCTATCAATAGGAAGCTGGTATGGACGTGTCAAGTTCTTTGTTAAAGAGCGTATGTTTTATATAGTGTGCAAAAAGGTGGAGTGAGGAATCTTGAGCAGCACTTAATTCAGCAAATGTTTTTCATCATTACATAAATCCATTCTATTCATTCTATAGGCAGTTTACATCCATTTACAAGACATTTTCACCACATTTAACAGTTTGGCTTTCTTTCTTTTGAACAAAAACAATCTTGGTGATAATGAATTAGGTGGAAGGCAGGCCAAGAAAAAAGTTTAATATTGTACAATATTCAATATTCGAGTTTCATACTGAGATACTAATAATGGCAGTGGGTTATTTCATTATACTTCATCAGTAGAAGCATTTCCAAAATGAAGGGAAAAAAGGAAATTCATTCCTTTACTGCTCAAGCTAACCAAGGTTAAAATCTGTAAATAATGATAATAATAATGATAATAATAAATACAAAAAAGCATTGCAAAAATCTTGTTTTGTTTTATTTGTTTTTTATTTATCTATTTATCAAAACAGCATTTTCAAAACTGTAACTGTCTCACATAAGCATTATTGCATGTATATCATGTTTTTTGTGATATAGATATTGCTTCATGCCAAGTTGCCAGTATCATAAAAATGATAATTTTGGATTTGAATAAGCTATTCATTAACAGGGTAAATGTTGATATGCTAAAATACTTTAATAGAGTTTAAATTGCCATACCCAACCTAATCATACCATTTAGCTGAAACGCTTAATACAACTACATGAAATTAGACACCAGCATACTACATGATCCATCCCCAAGCCTCCATAAGCAGAGGAAGCAGAGGGGACATTCATCACTAAATTGTATATAATTTACTATGCAAATCAATGCACACTGGAGGCAACCACAGTCAACCTGGGAGAGCAAAACTTCAGGGACATGAGTACGTGAAGACATGCATTATGTAAATTCAACAGCTCTCTAATTCCTCAAACACACCAGAAAGCCTATACTTACCAGTTTACCATATTGCATTAGTTTGAGAGCCCCACTCCAACACATTCAATGTATTTTTGCTATTTATATCCTCGTATATGCCACACTGATTAGTGACAGATGCAGTGGATGCAAGGACATAGCTTGCAGAGAGATGGTGAGAGATGGAGGTGAAGGAGGTGACGGTTCGAGAACGGGAACAGCTAAGTGCCTGTGGAGACGCCTGACAAGCTGAAGCCAGGTGGGATAAACAGGCAAAGTACAATCTGCTCCCTCAAAACGCGTTGCGATCCAAAAACGTGATTCTGAGTCGTCAGCAGATCTTCAGTGTGGTATTTGCCAGATGCCAGCTTGATGCATGTTGACTTTTCCTGATCTGACTGTGAGCACTGTTAACGCGGCTTTGGAGCGGCTCTTTGCAATGATGTACTTTCCAATGTGGTGTCAAATATAAGCGGATAAAGTGAACTGCGGATGTATAAAGGGAGTTTGTTCGACGATGCTACTGCTGTCAGAAAGAATGGACCGTATGGGAATGTATAATTTAATGTACAGAATGAAGCACTGAGTACCAGATGGTAAATTGTCAAAGGAGTGAGGCAGTGAGGAGGTAACATCAGAAATCAGAGTCATTTGCGGGTAAAAAATCGCTTGCTTAAATGTGCAGTAATGGAAAAAAAACAGACAAAAATACAGTTTATCACCCTATATTACGCAAAACTGACTCTTGTGAGCCTTAAGTCATGTTATAATGTCGTCACCAAAATCAGATTTGGAGTTGTGTGGTTTCATCGACACATTTCAGTACAGCTTGGCAATTTCACGGCTTAAATCATACAAATGATTCTAGTGAAGGGGTATGAGTTTAAAAACACAGTGAAGCACTTCCTGTATTACCACCAGTGTTGGGAAGGTTACTTTTAAAATGTATTCCCCTACAGATTACAGATTACATATCCCAAAATGTAGTTTGTAACAGAATCCATTAAATTACTTAAAGTGAGTAACGTAATCTGTATACTTTGTATTACTTGAGTTGCTGTAGAGAAGCAAAGACGAGGATACTGAACCGTATTAAAAATATTATTGATAGAAGAGGAGGAGACACATCCGCACAGCATGATTTAGTCCTGTTAAATCCAGTTAAATCCTGTTTTAGTTCTGGTTTAGTCCTGGTTTAGATCTAGTTTAGATCTGGTTTAGATATAGTTTAGATCTAGTTTAGACCTGGTTTAGACCTGGTTTAGATCTAGTTTAGACCTGGTTTTAGTCCTGGTTTAGTCCTGGTTTAGACCTGGTTTAGATCTAGCTTAGACCTGGTTTTAGTTCTGGTTTAGATCTAGTTTAGACCTGGTTTTAGTCCTGGTTTAGACCTGGTTTAGATCTATCTTAGACCTGGTTTTAGTTCTGGTTTAGATCTAGTTTAGACCTGGTTTAGATCTAGCTTAGACCTGGTTTTAGTTCTGGTTTAGATCTAGTTTAGACTTGGTTTTAGTCCTGGTTTGTCCTGATTTAGATCTAGTTTAGACCTGGTTTATTTTCCAGCAATAAGTGGAATTACCGAAAATAAATAAATTAATTAATTAAAATTAAAATAATGTGAAAACAGGAAAATACTGTCGTGTAATCCATTTATTTCAACAAAGTAACTGTAATATAATTATCACTCATTGAAGCAGTAACTGTAACTGAATACAGTTACTTATAATTTGTACTCTGATTACGTAACTCCAGTACATGTAATCCATTACTCCCCAACACTGATTACAACAACATCACAAGTGTTTTCTGTTTAAGACAAGAACTCTTAATATGCAGGGTTGTACGTGTGAAAGAAACTAAACACAACTCCAGGTATGTTTGTGATAAGGAAACTGTATTATAACGTAGATCAGAAAATAGTGCAATAAGGGCCCTTTAAAACATTTGTTCAACATACAAGCACATATAGTGCATATACTGCCATCAATGAGATTGGAACCAGCAACCCTCTGGCAAAAGGGAAAATGGTTTTACTGCCACTCAAAAAGATAGTAAATGGGCATTTCTGAAGAGACAAGAGAGAAGTGATGTCATGTATGCCATGTGTGTCATAAAAGATTTCAACAATAATGTGCACAACAACATTATTCGTTTAGTTGAGTTGTGCTTATAGAAGAAATTGAAGATGATTGCTGGTTGACATGGCAACAACATCCCATTGTGGCCAGAATAGCTCTTTATTTGTCATTTCAGTGCACAGACAGATGACCAGTGCCACTCAAAGCTGTCATAACTTGCCATCAGAAAATGCTGTTTTGTCATTAACAACAGCATGGCCATGGTTTCATCATATAGATTCACTTTGGGGGCGTATACTTCATGACTTTAATGTGATTTCAGGATTCCTGGCATCGCGGCTGGTCAGTAATGTGTTGGTCCGCAGACACATCAATCATCTTAAATGTGATCAGACAGAGCAGGGCTGTTGACCATATGCTTTTGAGGGAAGTGCAGCCATCATGTGAAATCCATGAACACTACAAAACCACAGATATAAGTTGTGAGATAAAGGGGTTTCAGATCAGGGTTAAACCAGGACTACAACAGGACTAAACCAGGACAAAACCAGGACTAAATCAAGACTAAACCAGGACTAGCTCCACAACTACTACCCACTAGCCCACAAATATGCAATTAACTTTTTTTTTTTTTAATATTAGAATGGCCTAAATTTGGTGACAGAAAATAGGGAAAAATATATTTAAAATAATGCACATGCTCATGTTGGTATTAATTAATGATAAATGTTTTTCTTCAGTTTTTGTTGTCCAATATTGCAGTAAAAAATATACTATAATTCTGCCTTTAGATTTGAGTTGCCTTTGTTGACATGATCTTGAATAAATAAATAAATAAATAAATATACACACATACATACACGTGTATGCCATTTGCTGAGACTTCGCCGTGAGTTAAGTGGTGATACATACTGTACATTAGAGCAGACTGGGTGTAAAATGATACAGGGGCCGGATGTTGACTTAATGCATAGAGGAAATAGGGTCCCGGAGAAGCTACTCTTACCTTATCTCTGTCCTCTCTGGAACACATCTGTGGGGTCAGGTAACACTTAAGAAGCAAAGGTTATCTGCTGATCTTTGAATAAGATAACATGTTTGTACTGGCTTGTTATTTTTTTTAATAGTATATGAACATAAACTACTAACTCATACACAGCTGTCCAGATTATGCCTCACACTAGGATCACGCTTGGTCATTATCGGTCATCTAAAATGCTAGAGACAAAGGTGGTTAAAGATGAGAGAATGATGCTACATTTGTTTTCTCTACAGAATAAAATAGTAACTTAAAACATTCAGCTTCGACACCTGGCTGCGCACCTGGCAAATGTTTAGCCCCATATGCTTAAATGTGTTCACTCACACAAGCTATAAAAGAATAGAGCATTTCATCTTGGACCAATTTCTTGTTTTTTTTTCTCATGATGGCAGTTAATATTCTGGTAAACATCTCTTTTTTAACATAAGCTAAAGTAATGTAAGGTACACTAAAGTAAGGTAAGGTACACTCACTGCAAATGTACTTTTTTATTAGTGCAAGTTTACCATTTAAATGAAGGGCATTCAGACGCCAATGCAAAAATTTATCAGAAATTATTTTGTAAAAGTAGTGAAATAACCATCATTTTATTTTCATTGTACTTATTTTGGCTGGAAATTTTGAGGTTCTATTGCTCTCATGCTACAAAGATGATTGATGCATCAGGCTCAATATTTTATTTGAACAGTGAATGTATCATCCTCTTCCCATTGTTTCTCTGCAGTGGAGATGCTGGTTGGTTGAAATTGGGGGTATGTACATCTATGCGTATGCATGGCATGTGAAGACACAAAGCGCAGGATAGAGGGGGAGAGAGAGAGAGAAACAGAGGGTGAAGGGGAGAGGGGGAGAGAGGAAGAAAGAGGGGGGAGAGAGGAGGGGTGGTCAACAGAAGGGGAGGCATATGCTCACACCTCGAATTCTGTGCAGCTATAATCATCCCGACAAGATCTACCAGCAGAGCTAGCTTTAGAAACCGAGGCAGGAGGCAAGATTTGGGGAATACCTCACGAAAGATCATGAAAAAAAAAATCTAAACAAAGCTGACAGAGTTGACTAAGGAAAGTAGCATTGTGGGTTAATGGTACAGGATTGGGGCTCGGAGGGCATGTTAAGATTAAATATGTGATACATGGCTCAAAACGACAATATAATGGTGAAATATGATATTGTTGCTGTATATTTATTATTTCATAAAACCACTATATGGACATCCTTTGACAAAATACTATTTTTTAATCATCAACTGTATACTGTTGCCAACATGTAGGTGCAAAAATATTCAAAATGAACAAAAATCAGGACATATTTGCTAAAATGTGCCTTACACAAAAAGTAACAGATGTATAGTTGCTTTTAGTTTGGGTACATTTCTTTTTGCAGCTTTTTAGAGTTTTCTTATTACACACAGCATAATTTATATATGCTAATTCTGCATATTCAAATCATCCATGTTACTATCCTCTCTTGCAGACAATATATTCTGCAAGAGAATATCATGATACATCTAAATTCCAATATTTCATAACACCTCTATACTGAAGAGTCATAACTTGGGTAATGCTTTGCAAAAGATGTAAAAAAACAAAAACAAAACAGGACAAATCTGATTAAGTTGGGCATAAGGAGTGCAGCGGTTTGGGTTAATGGTGGTTTCTCCTTCAAGTGTCTCCTCTGCCCCAGCGTGAAGGCAGCGTGAGAATGGAAGGCTCATGTTTAAAAGATGCATGAAGCTACAGCACACAGGGGGCAGTGAGGAGAAGACAAGGGCACTGGTTTCCTCCATTTCAAACCACAGTCACACATGTATGTACCTAGAGAGAGTAAGTCAGCCACGCTCCAAAAGTGGCAATTTATACTCTTTCAATTTTCCAGACACAAGATCATTCGGAGTGTGGGGAACTATATACAGGAGCTATGAAATTGTGAAAATGCAATATAGTGCCATATAGTGTAGTCGTTGAAAAGTACACGGACAAGCTCCCATAGTAAGTGTGCACACAGAAGTATAAATCACAATAACCAATCACCAGCTTGGGCACGTTACATTCAAGACCAAAGACCTTTAAAGGGCCCATATTAAGGTATTTTCTGAGCTATGTTATATCATTTCTACCAGAGGGTCGCCACCAGCTTGTCTCTTTGTACACATTACTGCATTGCCTGGAATAGAATAGCATTAATGATATGAAGTTATAGATCTGTGGAGAGGTGACCCCGCTCACAGAAAAAACACAAGCTTTTCAACATGTTTCTGAACAATATAAATTCCAGTAATTGAATGTTTAATGCAATACTGTGGAAGTAAAGCAAAAGAGACAACCAGAACACTAGAATTATTTGGATGTAATTCTAGCTCTGGTTTAGTCCTGGTTCAGTCCTGGTTTCGTCCTAGTTTCATCCTGGTTTCGTCCTGGCTCAGTCCGGGTTCAGCTCTGGTTTAGTCCTGGTTCAGTCCATATACGGCGCAAAGGTTCAGCATTTTCGCAGTTATTTTGGTGACAGTAATTTAAATGTAATGCAATAGTAATGTAATGCCTTACATTTTAAATACATTAATATTGTAATGTAAGAAATTACTTTGAAATGACAGTAATAAGTAATAAATAACGCATTACAGTTTTAAAGTAATTTGCCCAACAGTGATAATTTCAGGAATTACCAATCTCACCTAAACAAGTGGCAAACAGACCTTTTAACTTAAAAACTACTGGTTCATGACATCACAAGGTGGAATAGAGAATTTGGAGCTTTGGAGCTGTAGACAGACTAATAATTAAAGGTTACTCAAACATGTGGTAATGAAACAAATTACAAATTAAGATATGTTTTTGATGAGGTAACAGCATTACAACATGTCTTAAAGCTCGGAAGAGTCCATTTTGCAGAATACAGGACCTTTAATTTACCATAACATATTGAAATGGAATAAGGTGACACAATATATTTAGCTTGAGCTAAGTTCAACATTTCATTTTTTTGAGTGTGTGGATAAAACGGGAAGGAAAAGAGATTATAAAAAGTGCTGCTGTGAGGCCAGACGGGGACATCTAGGATAAAAGAGAGTATTCTGGGCCTGATGCAGAGCCCATCAATAATACACAGTCTCTGGTTGAAATGTCTATATCTTCAAACAGCCATAAAAGGATGCTACAGCGCTAATGTAGCCTAGCATGTTTGCTCCTATGGTATATGTGTCAGTGATGCGCTAGTGCGGCGAGTGTAAGTGCAGTACATTACACACTACTATTTATAGGCACGCATTCTCTGTGTTGTGGTTATTATCAGCAACCACCTCCTTTTTGAGATGCTGCCCGCGCCGTAGGATGGCACCACATCAAACCGGGAATCAACGCCACCTCCCTCCTCTTCAGAGAGAGAGAGAGAAAGAGTGAGAGAGGATGGAGAGAGGGGGGGATAGAGAAAGGGTGAGAGTAAGGCAGGGGTATAACATAGAACGAACAGTGGGTGAGAGATGAAAGGGAAGATAGAGAGAAAGAGAGAGATGGGGGATGCAGAGAGACAGGACGAGAGAAACGGAGGGATAGACTGAAAAGTGGGTGGGAAATGAAAGTGGAGATAGGTATAGATAGAGAGAGAGCTAGAGAGAGAGATGGAAGGTGCAAAGAGAGTGGGGAGAAAGATAGATTGAGAGAGAGGGTTGTAGAGAGAGAGGTGAGCTGAAAACATAAGAGAGAGAGCCCGATATAGGAGAGAGTAGAAGAGACAGAGAGAAATAGAGTCCTGGTCCCTTCCCTGCTAAATCCGCTGCCCTTCCGGACATTAAAAGACCACACAGCTTTGGTCTGGACACCTGTGTGACTCATCTCCAGTACAAAGACCACAATTCATGACATATAACATATACAGTATACACCTAAGCAGTATTTTATCTGCTCTGCGTATTTATGTTTCAGAGTACAACACAGGTGTTCCACATGTAATATTGTGTTTTTCTGCGGTACTAAATCAAATGGGTTTATCCTGGGTTTATACATATCCTAATATAATTTTAATTTCAGTAGCCTGGATGAGGTTTGTATGACATTTGGAGGAAATAAGGGCAAATAACCATTTGCTCAGACACTGGGACAGGATAGTCCACTTCTTTATACAGTCTATGCCTGAAATGTGTTTTCTTATTTTAAAATTTTGTATATGCTTCATACTTATAGCATAAAGCATAAGTCTTAGTACATCTACTCACCTATACAATCTATACATCTTTACAGTATGTATAATAATCTTTCTCACCTTCATACAATTAATATGCATGTAAAGGTTAAACCTATAGCAGTATGAAATTACATCTTTTTCTCTGTGCCTTTGTTATAATTAGTAAAAACAGACATATAGTTATTCTGAACCTTACCTTAGAAAACCCAGAGCATTGAAATTATAGACAAAGGGCTAAGATCACAAAAGCGTAGTCAAAAATGAAAGAGGTCTTGATCTTTAGCCGATTACATTCTGCTGTTCTATTGTAGTACTGAAATTGGCTTTGGGTTTGAAATGATCCAAATCAGTACAACGCTATAGTCAATGCTTTAATCCAAGCCTCAAATGCAATAAATAAACGATAACAAAATCATTAGAACTTCAAATTCAAATGTCAGGAGCAGAGAAGGGGTTGGTACCACAGATTGAGAAGCACTGCTCCTGAATGGACACAGTCTACTCTACACATCTCACCGCTGCAGAAATCAAAGGCTGCTCTGTTCCTCTGCTCTGTGTCTGGGAGCTGCTGCTTAGTTTGTAGGTCATGAGCGATGGTAGCCAAAAGAGATCTCCTCCCTCTAGTGGCGAGCCTGAGGAAATGCCTGTCACATCCATTTAGGTGAAAAGACTGTATATGCCCAATTATCCTGGTTCGGGTGAGTACGGAGGCAGCAGCGACCCACATTCAAATCTGATTTTAGATTTTCAAATTTCATTTTGAGGAGTCTGTCTGATAGAGATTCATGATTTTACTCACAGCAGCTCATGTACTCGTGAAAAATGAGGTTTAGTCTCTCCTCATTTGACGTATGAACTAGGCACACACTGTTTCACCAAACTTGAGCTGCACAATAACAAGGGCTTGTATTATGTAAACTGAACTGTGATTAGGGCTGCAGTGATTAAGCAACTAATTGCGACTAGATGACATCTCTTAAATCATACAAAAATACCATTTTATAACAACGTCAGTGACATTATTGAATCAAAAATCAATAAAATGTGTAAATATTCTTAATTTAGAAGAATAGATCCACCATATTTCAGCCTTTTTATGGTTAAAAATGTATGTACAAATTTTCAATGTACAGTAGAAATAATCATTTGACTATAGCTTATCAACTAAAACAACTTGTCACCTACTAAAACAGTTGTTAGTTGCAGCCCTAATTGTAATACATTGTACTTAATTATAATATATGCTGATGTTGCTTATCATCCACAAAAATATTATGAACAATATGATTAATCAATATATCAATAGGGATTCATAGGTTAAACAACAATTGTGAGAACTCAGGTCACAATATAATGGTTAGGACTACAATTAATAAAGGTGACCTATACAGAAAGTGGTTTTAATCTGACTGTTTATGCTACATTAACTTTACTTCATAATTCATAACGTCTGATTCATAAAGGTGGCCATATATTAGCGGAATGGTCATCTATTAGATAATGTGAATGACAGTTAAGGATCACATGGCTGCTTGGTCATGGTGTGAATAATTGTAAAATGTATGTAATGTCTCTTCTCCCACTGTAACTGACGTTACCCATAGCGTTCCGTTTCAGTGAAATGAAGATCTCCAAGCTAAGGCCAGCAGTTATGGGGAGAATTTGGAGCCGAGTTCCATATTGGGAATAGGAATTGATTTAATATAAACATTTTAAAACCAAAATGAGGAACCTGACAGCAGCAGTTACTGATAAAGAGGCAACATTTTTTCAGTTGACCAGAAGCATGCCCATGCTCACTTCCTATTTGGAATGCGGCGGCTAGCAGGTGAGGTATGTCCCTTTATATATACAGTGCCTAAATGTAACATTATTATTTGGCATTGGGGCATCTCTGTTTATCAGTGACAAAATGGCTAATCAAAAGTTAGAGACACACAACTGAAAACTTAATTACCTATGCAAAGTTTTGGGTTTATGGAACAAAATGGATACTTTGCTCATGGCTTAAAGATGTATTGTTGTAACTTCTATGCAAACAAAACCTATGGACTTGAAATCAAACTTGTTCAGACTTCGGTTGACTCATCATTGATTCCTCTTGTCATCTTGGGTCTAATACAATAAAATACCAAATAATTACACAACAACACATCACAATATTGCAATCAACACTTCTGGCTTATCTTGTTGTTGTCTGTGGTTATTGGTGGTTTTCACATTTTAGGATGTGATGATGTCATACTCCCAGATGGGGGGCAAGGACAATTTTTCCCTATTGAATACATTGTAGTTTGCCTTAAAATATTTAAAAAGTAAATTCACAAATGTTGAAGCTGATAATTTGTATTAGTGACTAGGCCAAGAAGTGTTTTACAACAAAAATTGCATTTCAGTCATACTCATTTTACCCCCCCATCTGTCTTAAATATTACTGACCTATAGAATGTTGTGATGTCATCTGAGACCCACCAATAGCTAGTCAGCAACACAACTTAACTTTAAATCTTAAAAATTTAATTCCTTTAATATGAATATAACAGAAAATCAAAGACATTGACTATGATATTTTCTTAATGCACAGCTTAGCATGTGTTTTGTTTCTACACAGATCTCGCACCCTCACACAGTCGAACATATGTTAAGGAGAATTGTCATCTGCCGCCATATTTCACAGTTTTCCTTGTCCATTTTCCAAGTAAAAAAAAAGATGTGACAGTGCATTAGAAACATGCAGTCCCTGGATGCAGAAGACCTAATCAAACAGAGCCTTGAATAAGTGTGCCTGTATCCGAGCGCAGAGCATGTGGGTGTGAATGAAAACTGCGTAGGAGATGAAGAGACAGGGACGAGGAGTAAAAATAAACAACTAAAGAGAAAAGGAGCGAGGGAATAGATGTGTTTTATGTGAAGATGGCACCTAGGAGGGTTTCCAATGAGGCCTTGTGAGATCTCTGGAGATAGGGTGGTAACCACGCACAACTCAAGTGGAATTTCACAACTGAACTTCCTGTCACTAACTAAAGCTTACCTTGATGCACTGATGAGTCCAGACTTCAGTGATTGGCATGATGTATGACCTTGTTCTCTCCTTGTTCAGTTCAAATAAGCGTTAAAAGATGAAAAAGAAGACTTTAAATGTATATTTTCACTTTAAAGAAGACATACTGTTTTTTTGTTGTTGTTTTTTTTCTGGTATTAATATTGCACTATAAACATATCTAGGTTGTAGTAGGTGGTAGAGGTTGTAGTATAAACAGTACTTGCATTGCTTGTCAAAAAATAACAATTATAGTTTGTTTTTCCAACATTGTGCAGCACTTAAAAGCTTAAAAGGAGAAGTAATTGTAGTATGTTCAGGAAAAAATAATAGTGGTGCTGTCAGCCATAATAAAATTAAACACTCTACATGTAGCTTCTGCAGTACTTTGAGTTCTATTTGAAGTTCACAACTCATATAAACTCATATGACAAATTTTTAGAAAAAAAAAAAAAAAAGATGATTGATGAAGATACAGTCTGACTGAGTAATATTGTATTTCGAAATAGTGACACTGGATTCTTCTTAAACCTTTTCAAAAGCAATGCATTCACATTTACAGTCTGCATGCACTCTGCTATCACTGGGTGTCTATAGTTTTTGAGAACTCAATAAACAGAGGAAATCCATCAGTAACCTCTTGCTTATAAGCAAAAGAGGAGGATGAAGAGCTAGAGTTAGGCCTAGGATACTTAACAGAGGAAATTACACCAGAAACACAAGAATACTCTGCATACTTCTGTCACCAGAGACAGGGGTGACACTTAATGGCTTTAATTCAAGACTTATATCTGTATCTGTTGCTAGTGTTTATACATTATGTTTGCTGTATTTGTGCACAGCGCAGCACATTTAAAATTCATAGAAATCAGAGGACCCCTTGCTATCTATTTGCTTATTTACTGCAGCTATACATAAAACATGACAGAAGCCCGCCTTTCATTTCTCTAGTATCCAAAACATTCAATTTATATGCACACACTACTGAATCATCAAACCGTTGTCAGAAAAAAACATTATACACAACAGAGCTAAGCAAAACTGCAGCAACAAAAGAAAGATTGATATGTAGCAAAAAGTTGTATGCATTCAGATACTGAAAGTATTTCATAAATACAGGTTTGTGGTGTCTTCCATTAGTTATTTGAAGAAAAATATATATTGATTCTTTCTCTGAATTGTTGAATCTGGTATTGACTAAATGTGACATGCATTGTTACCACTGCATTCACAAACTTTCTTAGTAGGTAACAAAGTAGTTTAGTAATGTAGACATGCTTTGGTCTCCTAGTCCTGGTCTAGTTCTGCTTTAGTTGCAGTTGCAGTCAAGTCATAGCTTTGAGGTGGTGTGTGGGCTAGTCTATGGCAGTGTGTACCACCAGGCCTGCTGCCATTACCTGGAGGACATTACTGATAGTGGAGCAGCACAGGCATACGCTTGATCATTTGGCTTGCTCATTTCTTGCAAGTCCAAAAGTTGAGGAGTGGACGCACCTAATGTACAATCTATTCCGAATCTGAAAAAAACTGCTAAAAATATCTTACATTAATTTTGTACACAACAATATCCAAGTTAGTAACGATATGACCCTGAAATAAAAGGGAAAACTTAATGTAAAAATAAATAAATACTTAGATTTACAGGTAAAAAAAAAAATGCATGAGTGTTATCATATTTTTTGGAAAGCAGAGACCCTCTTGAGTAAAACATGTGTTTCCTAAAACAATATTCATGTCGATGTAATATTTACCTGCTACTGTTTTTGACCTCCATCTGCATCATTCCCCTCCACTCCAGACCGGATACACGTGACATCTACGATAGACTTATTTTTATTTTGATGTTTTATTCGTATTAGCCGTGTCCCAATTCAAGGGCGGCAGCTTTCGAAGGTTGTGAAGGCTGCAGCCCTCGCCGTAGCTGAAATACAGGTGTAGCCCACGGAGCCGCCCCGTCGCCTAGCAACCGAGACACGTTGCTAATGCTAATGCTAACAACACGTACCACGCAGATGACGCACAGGTAATCAAACTGTCGGAATTTCAGACCAAGTTATTCTAAAAATTCTCATCCAAATCTTATGGCTAAAAACGAAAATTTATATTTAACTTTTGCAAAACAAAACGGCTATATTTCTGTATTTAAGTGAGTTTATGAAGAAAGAAAGACATCACTCCTTTGAGAAAAGATGGTTTATTTAACAATCAAAGGAATTTCTATAAATCTTAATGTGAATAGTCAAACATTAAACCCATTGCACACACACAAACACACACTGCATTAATAGGTGAGTACAAACAGCTGTATGTCAGTGTACTCTGAAATAGTTGTTCCCATTTTGCTGCAAAATATGATCAGGTGGAATACCACTGCTTAACTGCTGTACAATAGTAAATTCTTATAGTACATGTAATTAGTAACTGTCAAAAGAGACAGCAAGTAAATGGCACATTTCATCATGAACCAAACGTCAGTACAGACTGAAAAACATTCAGAAAAACTTATTATGAGCAACTTATATGACTCTAGTTTTGTCTCATACACTTATTAAGATCATATAAGGCCACATTTATCATGGGACACTTCCTCAGTGATAAAGCTGTTTAGGTGCTCCTCAACTAAGATGAACAGAAACTACCATTTTACTGTTTCACTTCCGGAGGAATTTAGACGTTAAACCTAAACTTTATGGACACATCACTATTAGGACACATTAGAGCAGAAGACAGCATGTGCAGGAGGGAGGCCTGATGCAACCAGAGGCCCCACAGGTCTGCAGTCTGGACCTGCTCCTCCTCCTCCTCCTCCTCTGTGAGTCTGGACATGGACAATGGAGACATGACCCAGTGGACTTGGGCCACTCAGTCTGATGTATCTCTCGTCTTCTGGAGGAGGAAGAGCAGAATGGGCCTTATGTCTTACTGGTTGAAAGTTCTGTCCTGCAGAGTGAAAACCTGTAATGACACACACATTAAGAAAACTATTATATAAATCCAAACAGCTAAATCCCACACATTTGAGAAATGTGTATTTTCACAAATTAAATAATGATTTCAACATGCTTCAGCAGCTTCATTTGCAGCCCTTATTATTAGTGGAGTTTTCAATGCAACATGTCCCAGACCTAAACAGAGGCAGGAATCTGGGTCAGCACCTCCAGCTCAGTGTTGGCTTTACTTTGTCATCTGCATTTGTCCCATTTCATGAATCATGAGCGTCATCCGCCAACATTTCTGTGGCCCCAGCAGTGTGTTGTGTCCTCATACAGGAAGCTGCAGACAAGAAATGAACATGAATATCAAACAGTTTACTCACTGTTATGATATTAGATGTGACAGGCCTAACAGACACAGGTGTCTAGTATCTACACGAGTGTCTGCAAAAATCTGTTAAATGAGCCTAATGTCCACCTTATATCTGACCTGTCCAGGCAGGATTATTTACTTTTCACTTTACAAACATGCAGGAATTGTTAAAAGCAGATAATGTATTCCCAGAATGAAATGCATACATTGGAGGTTTATGTTACGTGATTTACAAGTAAATATAAGCTTTGACATGTTTAATGTTATATGCATTAAACATAAAAAAATTTGTCTTTTATGTTTAATGCATGAAATAATGCGTGTTTTTCTCTTACCGTACTTAACACTTACTTACACTGGCCAAGTGTTTACAAGTTTAACCCAGTCACTGTGCGTGAAAACGTGGCGTTTTCTCCTCGTAGTTTCATTAAATCACTCCGTGGGCTTCTTTACCCCTAAAAAACATGATTAGTGTTTAATGGAAATCTGTCCAAATAGGAAAGTTTGAGCAGACTTTTCATCACGTTAGCTGCACATTACTAATCAAACTTTTAGCTCAAATCTCCGAGGTTCACGCAGTTAAAAATAAACTTATTGGACAGTATTGTGGGAGTTATACCTGTATTTTACATTTACAGTTGTGTTAGTAATGATTTCCTAAAGTTAAAAGCGTGTTACTCACATGTTTTCTCCGTCTTCCAGATGGTCGTTTTGCTCCGTGTTTATATGTGCGAACAAATTCCATAACGTAAAAACAATCTTGTTTAATAAACATGTATTTGCGGTCAAAATAAATCGTTTCGTCGCCCCATAAGTCTACATAAAAGTAGAGATGACGTCTTCGGTGGAGGTCACGTGTTTTCGGTCTAGGTGGAGCTCCACTTTCCCCATGTGTCTGCAGCCAGACCCTCTTGACACACAGAGCACACAACAGGCGCAAAACTACGCCCTCACCCGAACAAGAGCAAGGTGAGACGAATCTACAAAGTAAATATGAAAAATATAACGCGTAATTTAGTTAATTTCAGTCTACACTGAATGATTAAATCACGCATCGCTTCTGCTTTCTTTTATGCGGCGCGTTTGCTAACTAGCTAGAAACACGTGCAAAAAAGCTAATGCTAAAACTAGCAACACCAATCTAATCTGAGGGTTATTATTAATGCAATTAGTTGGTGAATGTATCTGAAATTATCAACTTGTTTTGCAGAGTTTCAATTAAATAGTTGCACACTTGGTTTGACTTAGGGTTGCCACCCGTCCCTTGAAAAACGGAATCGTCCCGTATTTGGAAACAAAAGTACGGTCCCGTATTGATCTGAAAAGGGACGCACTTCGTCCCGTATTTCCACGGGAATCAGAAATAGTGTGTAATCAATGGAATGGAGCTTTATAAGAAAATTTACAGTAAAGGTATCCTCAGCCTCTCTTGCTCTGTGACATGTGAGCTGACAGCACACACACCCCGCTCTAGATCTCATTGGTCGAGGTTGCTTGGCTCCGAGCTCTGCTTTGGCTGCGGGCTCCGAGCCTCCGCGAGCTCCGGCCCGGCCGCGGGCTCCGAGCTTCGGTTCTCTGTCTTTCTCTTCTCCTTCTTTCAGATGTCTCCGAGGCGTCCAAATAGAGGCGTCCAGCGCATTTTTGGGGGGGGAGTCACTGATTTACCCAGATACCATTGGGGGGAAAAAATAAATAAAAATTGTGATTGGTCCATTTCCATTCCATTGTATTAACCCTTTGTTTCTCAAGAAATATCAGTCCAGCTTTACAACAATGACCTAGAAATTATTACTACTGTAGTGTTTATTATTCACAATAAAACATTTTAAAAATTATATTAGTAGTACAAAAAATTATTAAAATTTTTCTTGGGCCTTCACTGAATACCTTGAAGGCCCTGAGGGCTCTCCTCTGTAACAAAACAGTGTTTTACAGTGTTCTGTTGAAATGGGCTGTCCCGTCGAAATGAGCTACCTGCAGCCTAGCGTATGTATTCTGCCATAAATCTAAGACGCACATGCTTACATGCTTAACAAAACACAATAAATGTGACTTGTTACTCCACTTCTGCCTAGGAAGTTCAAATCAATGGCATTTACATTGGAACAGCGCTTGGGGGGGGTGTGCGCATGCTCAGTAGTGCTATGTAGCTCAAAACGACGGGCAGCTCAAATCGACAGGACACCGACCCTGCCAATGAGTTGTCCCTTATTTATTTTTCAGGGAGTTGGCAATCCTAGTTTGACTTGATGCTGCAACGTGTATTAGTAGTAGGCTGATGTTTTGTGAAGATAGGCCTAGTGGTAAAACACATGCATTAAATTTGTGTGATGTCTTTGTTTTGTATTATGATGTACTTTTTGCAGCCTACTAATTTATTAATAATAACATTGACAATACAAAAAAAATAATAATAATTTGTTGTCGTCCACGTATTGTTAGAAATAGGCCTAATGTAGATAAAAAATTATGCCACATTAGAATATACCATTGCTTTAGTATGACAAGCTTTATGAAATCATACTTTCTGAAGAAAAGGATAATAGGTGTATTATTGTTTGGTGATGTGTAAAATCATGGATTTTGATTAATCATATCAGCTCGATTCTTGTTGCACAACTGCTGAATTTTAACACTATTTTTTGGAGTAGGACTATTTGTGAAGGAGGATGTCTGCAGAAGGGCGATTCAAGCGCACCATCGGCAGAGGAGCCCCCACTTACAAATATGGGGACTTAGACTATGACCCTCACATGCCCCAAAGCAGGATCCAGATGCAGATGGACAGCGCTGGCTCCGGAGAGGCTGTGGTCCGCAGGTAAGGGTACTACAGCCAAGGATGAATTGCGCAGTTCAATACTCATTTGTTGTTAATTGACAACCTTCACACATACTTGACTGAAAGATATGCAGAGTTCTTTTCAGTGTGTTTTTAAAGTCTTTCATGAGTCAAGTAGTATAATAGTATACTAACTAATATATACTACAATATTAAATGAATTAGCTGTCTTAAATATTGTTATATTTTTTTTGTTTGTTATATAATATTATTTTTACTGTATGTGTTTTTAGGAAAGACTCGTTTGTTCAAACAGATTCCTGTGCTACTGGGACCAGTTTGAGAAAGACTTTGCCTGGTTCATCAGTGAACAGCCCTGGAGATTCTGATAGGTCTGCACTCCCAAAACACGTGGAATTTCACTCAGGAAATTATGAGGTAAGTCAGTTTTTCAACTTAATACACTTGGTCTAAATTGCTCTGCCCCTGTCACTAGACATTTCATTCTGGTCCATCTTGTCTTAAATGTTACACTTCTGAAAATACACGACATATTATCTGTGTTGAATCTTGAAATTATGATCAATAGTTGTAGAGTGGTTATCTTATTAGCAGAGGGTTGACTGTGTGATTCCAGAGCATAGTGCACACTGTTATTGCCTAAGGTCAGATCCATTGCATAAATTCAGTCATCTGCAATGATTTTTGATTATGGGTAAATCTTATGTTGTAGCTCATGACTCACAGGTCTCACAGTGAGACAGGGGCAGAGATGAACAGTCATACAGAGAGTTGCGATTGACTTTCAGTAGTTGTATAAAGATTGAGTAGTTGTTAAACCTGTTGCCTACAAAATGGAACCATGGGGGTATTCATCAAAGTGGCTTAACAAATCCAGGTTTATCCTGAAATCCTTAGCTGAATCTAGCTCGGTCTTTAGCTTAAGTCTCAAGTTGTTCCATGATGGAAATAAGCCTGAGTATAACCCAAAGCTAATTCAGGCCTGGAGTTTAAGCTGCTCTTTGTGTGTGCTTGCTGTCACTCTGACAAGGCCAAAGCAATGGAGTTACGACATCACACAAAATAGGCCAAAATTGATGTTTTTTTACTATCTGATTAAACGAGAGAGGAGCCATACTGCGCCCCCGGAGTTTGATTTGGGCCACAGAATTTGCCTGGTTAATACGCTCAGCTCAGGAATAAAGTTGCCTGACCCCTTCCCGATGCGCAGCAGTACGTGCGACGCTTAAGTTCCGCTATGCATAATAGTAAAGCTGTAACGGACCTCTTCCTAGAAGAAGAAGAAACGATAAAATCGCTGCCAAGGTCTTTGCACTTTGGCAGGGTAATCTAGGATTGGGTGCATCATATGACAAGGCGACAAAACTTTTGTCTTGCCAAAATCTGACCTTTCTGTGTTCATTAAATGATCAATCTTTCTTCAGTGAAGCAAATTTATTTTAGTATATTGAGCATAATTTGGGAGGGTTTTAGCTTTCATATGAGACATTTCTAAAACCAATCGATTAATTTAAAGTCAGGTTATAAGCTTTTGTTTCTACAAAATGGATAAGCGACAAGACTTTTGTCAGGGACTAGTAAAGAAACTACCGCTGTTAGCCTTTAGCCGTAAATACGTGCGCACCGCAGTAATTAATTATGCACAAGTATCATCATTCACACCTCTATTCACAGCTCATTTACATATCAATCCTGGTCCAGTAACATATATTCGGTCAATATAGTCACTTTACAATAGGTCAATAGAAAACAACATGTGTATGTGCGGGAGCTACAGCAGCTAATAACTAACTAATGAGAAAAAACAAAACTAGCTTCAAAGTCAACATTTTTCCAACACTTACCGCTCACACAGGCTCCTCCTCAAATCACAAGTCTGCACTAATAAATGTCCTTTTAATCCTGACTCAAACCGATTGTCCATAAAAAGAATATAATCTCAGTGTTTGGATCTATGTCTGCGGGTGTAAACAAATGCACATGAGTGACGTAACTCTGGGGATGTGTTCAGGGACAGTATGGACACACACAGACAAATGACTCCGTAGATAAATATTGATGCGGAGCCACATATGAGTATATTTATCTGACTGTAAATTGGATTAAATGAACATAATGTAGAAAGTCTAAGCTTTATAACGAGGTATAACATGCCCACGGGAAATATCGGCCCATATCAGCAAACATATCGGCCGATAGCCGATATGCCTCCAGGTGCCCATATTGGCCAATAATATCGGCCAACCGATATATCGGCCGGGCTCTACTAATGAGTACTTAGTTTCCATAGTAGTTTTAGTGTCGATTAGTACTTGATATACATTTTTTGACTGCTAATACAGCAGAGCAGTAATATGCATTATAAAAGATGAAATTAAAGATGTTTTACACAAAATTTCACTCTCATTGTTACCAGCTAAAATTAAAAACCCGTGCAGCTCAGTTTGGCATAAGAGATGCCTCTCAGACAACCCCCAATTACTTGTGAAAAAATGACAGGTGTAAACTCAGACTCTGACATTGAATCTCTGATAATTACCAGCACATTGCCTGATTGGCAACACCACAGAGCCTGGCTTCATTAATCAGTTGACTGGAGGGCTCCAAAACCATCTGTATTCACCACTGCATCACTATGCATCACTGTCTGTTCATCCCATTGATTTGCCATCAGCTAGTTAATGTTTACCATCATATCCATCATCCCCTGTCCCTTTTTGTAAACAGGGAAAAGAAGCTTTATACTTGAAGGTTGTCTCTTTGTGCATATTTACTATGTACTGTAGATGCATAAGAGTGGTTTTAGAGGAGTAGTTGGGTGGCCCAGTAGCAGTGGTTAACAAGATCCCACCACATTCCAGGTTTCCTAGGATTCACTGATTCAAACAGAGGCCTAAAACATAATGGGGTCATTCTCCTCCAGCTAGGTACTCCTGGGTAATGAGTAAGTCATTTGCAACTGATTATCATGTAATGGAAAATTATTATTATTTATTTCTCAGTCACTGACATTGGTTTTGAAAAGAGTTTAGCCTTGTCACTAAGACGCTCTCTGTTAACAGCTTATATTTGTAACTTTATGATATTTTTCAGTTTGTTTGTTTTTTTCAGGAGGAAAGCTCTGATGATGGAGATGAGATTTGGTCGCTGCCAGGTGCGTCTCCACCCAGAAGTGTGCTTGATGTTGAAAAGACAAGCCTCGACCCAAGCATGGAACTCAGAAAACCTGTGAAAAAGACTGCCAAGACCCAAGGTCATGTCCAACTGCATTTCATTGTTATTTGTATATTACAAGCAGTGGTTCTCAAACTGTAGTCTAACTTTTTCATCTGGATACTTACAGATGAGTCAAATGTAGAGACAGTTTTTATTTTTGTCCAAGATCTTATTTTGTTCTGGTTCTGGTCTGGTCCTAAATACTCTGCGAAAGTGTTCTGAATCCCTTTGTATTCTTAGGGTTGTTAGTTCTATTTATAAACTATATGTAATTAAAATGACTTGCTCTCAAACTGAAATCACATCAGAGGGGTCACAGTTAGCAAAGGTAGAAATTATTTGGTAATATAGTGCCCTTCATGAAACAAAATATCTCACTGCCATAAAACCTTGTTGAACCTTTACTGAAATTATATTGTAATTGTTTTTGTATGCTTTTAGTATTCTCTCAAATGTTGATGCTCTCAAAGCCAAGGTGCTTTCCAGCCTGAACATTGATTTATAAAATGTACTTGATTGGTCACTACTTGTTTTAGTTACACAACCACCATGGTTTGAACTTAAGATTTCCTGTGTCTTGTCCTAATGTTATACTCTGTCTAGACGCTGCCATTACTGCTATCAATTCTTTAGTTTAAAGTGGCCTTAAAGGGTGTTCATGTTCCCCTTGATTACAACAAATTGCTGGTCTTGAAGTTTACTTTTCCCCTTCTTTCTTAACAGCTTGGCAGACTGACTGGCATAAGAATCACATGGCGGCTATAAGTGGTGAGAAGTTTGACGTGCTCCTCAAGATGTGTCCTGATTTTCAAGACTGCAAAAACAACATGGCGGCTTTTGTCATGATAAAAGGTAAGAGCAAATTTAAATAACGCAGCTTTTCTGCAGTGACAATCTGCTAACCTCGACATTTCTCTCATCCTTTCTGTATGTCAGAGGCATTGGATACTGACGGTAATCCCTGTGACCATTATAAAGTCGTGGCGTTGGGGGCAGGTTCCTCCAGCTGTCAGAAGTGGCTTTGCTACAATGGAACAATGGTCCATGACTGCCACGCTGTTGTCATTGCCAGACGCTCCCTGCTCAGGTACTGGTGCATGTTGCCTACAAAGTGACAATATTTAGATGATAATATGGCAGTTCATCAGAAATGTGCCTGTAAATGTCTTGACTGAGGTGCAAGCTTCACGCAAAAATATGAACAGTAATTACCTGTGTACAGAAATATTGATTTGTATAAACCATGCCTTTTGTGCAGCCTTTTTTTTAAATAGCTTCTAGCTGTTATTATTAACCATTTAAAAAAGTGATAGTGATACATCTCTCCCACCCCGTGGCCATTAAAAGTGCATTCTTTAACTTCTAAGATGGAGGGTCCGGTACTTGCTTGTCTTTCTGTTATTCTATTATTTCTTTGTCAGAAATGTTCCACTGTAGGCCATTAAACAAATCTCCTTTGCATTTGTTCTATTACTGGCGTTATCTATTACCCACAAGTTGGGTCTCAACATATTTAAAAAGGACACAGGAGTCAAGATATGGCTCTTTAATTTCTTTTATTTGTCGTTGGTTCTTAATTGATTTACTTTTTTTTTTTTACCTTTTCAAAGAAATATAAAAACCCTCCTGTGCCCGGAAAAAAATAATGAAAAGTAATAAACAGAAAGGTGGACCTGGTGAGCCGGCCAAACAGAACAAAGGGGTGCGACACCGGGCCAACCTCGTACAGGGCCGTAGAAGCCAGTGCCAGCACTTGTAACTCAAACAAGAAAAAAACCCAAACCAACCTGAACCCAAAAGAAATGCGAAAACAAGACAGCCGGTCCCACCAGGTCAAAACAAAAGGCTAATGGCTAACACAGGCTACCTTTGAGCCCACCCACCCTGCACCTGGCTGGCAGGGGCGAGGCCACCCTCAGGGCACTCGCACGGAGACTGGAGCGTGCAAGGTGAGCGGGGCTGGGCGGAGCAAGGCGCACGGAGCGGAGGAGCAGAGAGAGAGAGAGAGCGCCACAGGCAACCAGCTGTATTTATAGGCTCCGCACAGTCAAACAAAAATAAACCATAAACAAAAAATATACCAACAAAGACTAATTACAACTTACTACAAAAGAAAACAAAAAACAACTAATAATCCGAATTAATGTGCCTGCGCGTAACGCTGGTGTTTTATAGCTCAAAAATATTTTAAAAACATAAATATTTACCATTTGCAGGCTTGCTTCTCCATAGATTTGATCATTAACCTCTCTCCATTGTGATTACCAATTTTATTTCCATACTGTAGAATAATGAAGGCAAAACAGTAACATTTCTATCGAGACAAGCAGGTGGCGGACTCTACACCAGAAAAGTTGCACAGTGTACCTTTCAAGAGAGGGACAAAAATTGCATTCTTATTGCATTGCATTAAATGCAGTTGTGTCCCTGAGCAAGACTCTTCACCCACTATTGTATTTTCCTGATTAATACAGTATCTAAAAAAAGCTAAAAACTTGCCCCTCTTTTAGGTTTCTTTACAAACAACTGCTGCTCTTCTTTGAAAACGATCCAAAGTTGAAAGAGTGCAGTATTTTTGAGGCCGGTGCAGAGAGCCACCTGCTTCAGCTCAAACCCAAAGTCACCTTCCACCTTTATTCCAACCAGCCACCAGAAGGCGCTACAAAAAACTTCTATGTTGGGTACCTTTTCAAAACATGTTAAAATTTTGTCTGTTCAATAGCTGGAATTAATATTTATTTTCATACAAACATATTTAAACTAATTTGAAGTGTTATATGCTTCACAAAAATTCAAGCATTAGTGGTAAACATTTACTATAAAAAAATGTGTATTCCTATAACGGTCCAGATCTGCCAATTGTACGTCGGTGAAGCTGCAGTACCACGCTAAAGGTATCCTGGTACCTGTGGTGTATCTAGAGCCCAGCCATTGGGCCTCCAGAGTCTGCTGCGTGTCCGCCAGTGACAAACTCTGCCGCTGGACTGTGATTGGAGTGCAGGGGGCGCTGCTGAGCCACTTCATACAGCCCATCTATATCACCAGCATGGTTCTAGGTAAAAGGGGCATGATCATCTGTCTATTTGGCATGATGTTGATCTATTTGTTAAATCTGTTAAATAATATTAATAACATGTGACAGTTCAATTTTTGAGTTTACTAACTAAATAAAAATTATTTCTTATGTCATTCCAGAAATCCTTTTTGCATTTGTCACTAATACCATGTATTACACAGTAAATCCATGTGATTTATGACTTTGAATGAGTGGGTCTACAGTGTACAGGATACTTCTGTATTCATCTTCAGAAGTGAAATATTAATTTAATATAATTTGGGAAAAGTTGCAAATAAATTATCAATCTTATCCTCCAGGTGGGGTGAAACTGTCCAACAAGGAGGTGTCTGATATCACTAACAAACGCCTGGGTGAGGGCTGGGAGGAGCTGCTGCCTCCGCCTTTCAGGAAACACGACATCCACTTTGTCTGCGGTGAACAAGTGGCTTCAGGGTCAGCCTCTGCAAACACCCAACTCAGCGTCAACTGGTGCCTTGGGGACAGAGACATCGAGGTTCTGGATAGCAGCAAAGGGCTCATCATTGAACGGTGAGACTGTGGTGACCCTAGTCTTTAGAACCAAGTCTCCGAGATTCTTCTTCGTGGCTTGCATGTTATGATAAGGAAAAGGCATGGATGAAATATGCCTAATTGTTCTTTAAAATACTGTGAAATTATGTATTCACAGAGCATTTCACTCACTGTGTCTAACAGATGTGGTGATGTTTCACCCCCCATTTCGAAAAAACGTGTTTTTCACCATTTTATACTTATGTTTGGGTCTGTAAAAAGACAGAAGCCTGCCCCAGAGCACGTGGCTACTTAATATGTGAACAGTAAGTTGGCACATTGAGCCCCGAAGTTTCTGTTTGACTCTTGAGGCTCTGTGAAGACATCGCAGAGGTAAAACGAACACTAATGTTCTCCTCAGCACTGCTGTTCTTGTCCCATCTCTGTATCTCCTCTGGTTCACCCCACTTCACCCCAGTCCTGACTGTCCCACATACAGTACAGTATCCTGAGGCTGCTGCTGCCATCAATGTGCTCATGTCCGGCACAGATGCTCCTCCTGCTGCAGGCTGTTGTGTCCTTGAGCCCAGATTACACCCAAAAATAGACCCACTTGCCTCTCTTTCTCTCTTTCCTCCCATCACCCTCTCGTCTCCTTTGACACCTTTCTGTTCCTCTCTGCCTCTTTCTCTCTCATCCTTATTTCCTCCTCTGTCCTCTTTCTTCCCCCTTTCCCATCTTCCTGGACAGTGTCCAGGAGTCAACATAACACCACATTATAAAAAGATAATTAAGTGTTGTTTATTAGGAGTCAATGGGTATTTATAGAAAACCCAAATATGTACTAATTCTATATTCTTTACATGTGTCTCCCCATTGAATAACATTGTGAGATGGTACTCTTGTTGAAGAAGCAAACCAAAATATAAACATAACCGCAAACTATTAAAATACAGATATAATATGCTTGGTATTTAATGTTGTAGTGTTATTGGTGCTGTGTTCTGTCTGTTTTTCTCCTCCCTAGCTCCCCAAATGTGAGTGGGCCTGGCTTCTCCAGTCGACTCTGTAAGAGAGCACTCTACAAATACTTCCACCAAGTCGCAAAACTCGGAGGCCATAGCTCTCTGCTGGACCTGCCCACGTACCACAGCGCCAAGGTACTTTTCAACGCACACACTCTCAAGATGACTAAAAGCATTTGAAATTAAAACAGTTCCTGCTCATTTTAAAGGTGGATGCAGGACCGTATCAAGCAGCGAAAGAACTTGTCAATCAACAGTTTTTGAACAACCACGCTGGTCTTTGGGCATCCAAAAAGCTGGTGGACTTGTTTAGTGCCTAAAGAAAGGGGGCAGATTTAAAAAGTTTGAGTTTCTCTTAAGAGTTGTTCCCTGTTGGCAGTTGCCCTCCTCTGTAATTTTTATTTAGTTTTATGCAAAATGTCAGTGTTGTTTTGGTTTGGTGTGGGAGTTTGAGAAAAATAAAAAAAGGCCCACTGTTAAGCACCGCAGTGAAGTCGTCCCTGAATGAGCAGTGGGTGGAACACATCTGCAGTCAAGGCAAATTCAGAAAAATTAACTCGTCTGTAGCTAAAAGCCCCTTTACCAAAACCACAATCCCAAAAGATCTATGTTCTGAACATGTTTTTTCAGTTGATGTAGTAGTAGTAGTACTAATTCAACTCAAAGGTATGTATTAGAAAGATACAGTAACCGTAATACTAAACCTTTTTTTACTGCTGATTACTACTAGTTACTACTACTAGTTTATATTACTACTACAAACATCTACTACGTCAGGTATTACAACTGTGGCCTCCCTCACTACCACTGTTGCCAGTAGGTCGTAGTTGCTTCTACGTAATTATTTCTACTTGATTAAAAGTGTTAAGATCTTAGCTATTATTAGTGCTTCTACTTCTACTTTTGCTCCTATTCTCACTATATCAGTTAATCAATCAATCAACCAATCAGTATCACAATTTGTCTCCAAAGGGCAATTTAAGCACATTGAGCACTAAAATATAATAGTATAATAAAAATATATATTAATAGAAAGCTCAAATTCCGTGCAGCTCAACATGTGGGGTCATCAAATCCTGTGTCAGGGCAATTTAAGAGTTAATTAAGAGTAACAACCCTCAGGACAAAAGTGTCTATATAACTGCTACTATTTTCCACTGTTACTACTGTTTTTGCTTCTGCTATATAGAAGCTCCATCTCTAGGGATTGCAATATATTCTTATCACACTATTTTTTTGCAACTCGATCAGCCCTACTACTGTAAATTTACTACTAGTACTTCTGTTAATGCACTTATACATAAAATCAACTGTACTTCTCCTACAACTACTGCTAATATACTATGGCAGTTACTCTGAAAATGTTTGTTTTTTAGCTACCTTCCTCACAAGACAAAAGCTCGATGGCAGTATTTCTTTTTGAGAGGTACCAACTAAGATGTGCAGTCTGCCCTCAGCAAATTTGACAGTATGCCTCACTTTGCTTTCTGCAGTGATGTAAATGTCAATAGCACCTGTGAAAGAATAAACACGGAGGATGTACTTTTGTTGCCATCTTGGAACAAAAGGTCTGTTTAGCCTGGAAGCGTAGATCCATAGCATAGTATTATTTTTCAATTAGTGAAATATAAGTGCTGGACATCAGGATTGCTCACCTGGCAGAGTATGTACCAGATGGCTGCAGCCTGGCTTTGTAATCAGGTGTGCTGTGTGTAATTCCCCCTCTCCCTTCTCCCTCATTTCAGCTCTAGAAATATCTTCAAGGCACAAAACTGCAGTGGAAATACAGTTTACATATTAAGAATACCACCATTTCAACACACAAATTCAAACCTTGTGCTTCCCATTCAAACAAGGTCTGTACCACTAGACCACATATCTTCATTTTTAAACTGCTTGCTACGTTTTGCAGCCTATACAAAAGGATTAACTTCATGTATAACGAAATAGACAACCATTGTTGAAATAGCAGTGTAATATGCCAGATCTAATTTATTGCAAAGTGTTTCCAAATAGGAGATAAATTTATCCTGTTTTTAAAATGGCTGTTTCATAAATTCACAAAGTAATTTCGTAGCCGCTGGTGAAATATTTATTGGGTGTAACCTGGAGTGGCTTTTTGCAGAATTGAAGGGCGAGAAGCACCAGGAGGCTTGCATCATCTTAATTTCCAAAATGTATTATTTTTTTGCACAAACTGTGCGGTGCCATGGTTCATTGTCACCATGGCTCCACTCACCAGTTGCTTGGCAACCAACTCCTCCTTGGAACTGATGCAACGACTCATGTCTTCATAATTACAGGCTCTTTGACGATATTAGGCAAAAACCACCAAATACAATTACACAAGATTACATTATATGAAGCCAAAATAAATGGTTTACTTTAGCTAATCCAAATGAAAGTTAGTTTTATTGCATTAGACCAGAGATTGTTTTTCCATGTACAGCACATTCGTCAGGATGGAGTGTGCATATTTAAGTGTTTTCTTGTGTGAGTAAGTGATTAGTCCATCCAGGCGTGGGCTTCAGGGAGCCGTGGGACCTTGGAGCTGGACTGATGCTGGTGCACTGCGCTCGAGGAATGACCAGACTGCTCACCAGCAGGCCTAAAGATAAAACCAGAGGTAATTTACTGCGACAGAAGTGATACACTGGAGGAGTTGTAAGATATATCTGCTCTAAGATGAAGACTACCCATTTATTTTGAATTGATTGTTGTCATCACAGACTTAATGTTAGCAATGACACTTGTGATATCTAGCTTGCACTTGTGATATCCAACTAAATCTAATGTCAGAAATTGTACATGAAGCCAAAGGTGGTTGCTAACTTAAACTACTAGTAGTGCTTCCATATTGGAAACCTAAAGCTGTGTTGTGAGGAAAATGGACTAAAAAACATTTAAGTCCGTCCAACTACTGGTATAATGTGTGATTTTGCTTGTTTGATAAATGTACTGTCTCTTCTAAAAATAAATGAAATTAAGCTGCGTTTTTTTTAATGTGCGTCTTTTTGTCTCACCCAGGTGTGGTCTCTTGTTGCTGCAAACAGACTCTCGTTGGCTGGAGTCTGAGGAGGCGGAGGTGCTCTCGGTGGAGCTGGACTTGATGGAACGGACTGACGGAACATGGGCTTGAGGTGCCGGGGGCTTTGGTTTGGCCATGTGACCGTAAGAGACAGAGGCACTCCACTCTAAGGAAGACGAAGGTAAGTGAAAGTGCACCAGGGATGATTTTAGGGGCTCAACTTGCATTCTCACTTTTCCATCCACTCCTACTACTGGGCAACATTTATAATGCTCGAAATGCATGACAGGTGGGTTTAACCAAACTCTTATAGAGCAAAAGTATTTAGTGACTATAAAGATACTAAGAGTATGTAAATCATGGTAAAAAATTTGAGTTGTCATCAAGGCTCAACAATTATGATTTTTTATTTTTATTTTTTTAACAAAAATCTTTGTCTTTTTGTCACGCTAACCTGCCATATTGTATAATATTCTTCTTCAGACAAAAATGACCATTGCATCTTAGCACAAAAATTCAATTAAAAAGATCATGTAGAAAGACTAGTCAGCTTAGTCTTACCAGAGTTGTCCTCCAGCCTGAAACGCCCAAAGCAAAGATGTATCCTCCACTGTTTCCTGACGTTTTCCTTCATAAGACAGTGAAAGACGAAGATAAAAAGCCCTAGAATGAAAAAATATACATTAAAAAAACACTGCATTAAGACCTTCAGTGTTACACAGAGAGACATGCAGAGGGAGAGTACACTTGCACTTGAGTGGAGGCTTTGTCTGAGGGTTATAGAAGGCCACGATTGGAGTTGCATCAGTTCAGATAAAGAAGAGCACAACAAAGAGGCGCTCAGAAAAAGGAGGTTGTGAAACAGTTTCATCAGACGGTTTGATTTGAAGTATGCTCTGTCTATACGAGGAGCAAGATGTTCAGGAAATGGTTTGGAGGAACAAGCTTTGTATAAAATATAAAGTTGAATAAATCACTGACAATCCACAATCACAACTTTTATGCAGTTATGTCAATGTTATCACAATAAGTGTCTTGTATATTGTGGTGTTAAGTAACTGCTAATTGCACAGTTAGAATAGAGGTATGTTTCTCAACCAGAGGTACAGGTACCATTGAGTATTTGGAATGATTTCAGGTTTTAAAAGGTGTTTTTGTGTTTTTGCCTTTTTGTCAGATATATTTGATATAATATTGCTTATATAAACAAAGAGTAATAGTAGTTTCAATGTCAGAGAAGCGTTTAAGGTTTTGAGGGGTTGTGTTACTGCTATTGCACATTGTTACATGGTACTTAAAGAGATAGGTGCACTTAACCTTACACAGCAAGATGCATTCACATGATATTTGTGAGTTCACAAACTCACAAGAATCCATCTTGAAGGACTCCCACTCTAAAGTTAAGTGGCCAGGCAGACCAATCACAGAGCAGCATTGAGGTTTGTATGGAAGCCAAAGGTGAAGCGCCCAAATTAACCAAAACAAACATGGCGACGCCCACAGACGTACTTCAGATTATTTTAGCATCAGCACTGACTATTTTGTGTGTGAAGGGAAGATGTCTATGACTATTTTGTTTGTGCATTTGACAGGGAAGATGTCCCTGCTTTTCTCTCAACTAGATGTAATAAAAGTTAGATTTTTCGGCTTGTTCCACTGTGGCTAATCAGATTCAAGTAGTCATCGTGATGTTCCATGTTTTCTGATCATTTTCGGTGAGAGCCATCCCAGATTCATAATGTAACTCAATTCAGAGTGGAGGCATGTTTCTTTCAGGCGCATTTGGGACCTTGCAGGGAGTTGAGTGTGGAGAACAGGAAGAGCATGGCAACTCGGGCTGGACCCCAGGTGAAGAAGCCAATGGTCCAGGTGAGTCCCAGGAGCAGAGTCAGACTGGCTACGCCCTTCAGGTCCTTCATCAGACCACTATGGATTCCAGCCGGACTGTTGTACCGCATCCTCCGGATCTGGATCAGGACCACAATGAACACCTGAAAAGAATATACAAGGAATTATTACTATTTGGCTGACTGTAAATGTATTGGATACGTATTGCATGTAGTGGCAATATGTTGGACAGCGTAGATCAAGGGGGCCCTTGTAGACTTGGACTAAAACAGGGCTAAACCAAGTCCCAATGAAGTCTTTATTTTGTCGTAGTATATGCAACTTTGAACATACCCAAAAATGCTGTGAGAAGTGGAGAACTTCAAGAGAACTTACTGCAATGTTGAAGAGGAAAACTAGTGCAGCATATCCGACCACCGACACATAAAACGTCACGTTGTCCTGAATCCAGCAACTTGTGGAAAAAGAACAGTGTCATGTAGTGTCTCTTTATGTGTGCATGCCTATAATTTTCACATACTGTAAATGCAATAAGGTCATGAAGCACCCTGAAAATGAGGTGACAAAATAAAGAGTAAAGAATCTCAAGCTATAGCCAACTAAAGGTTTGTTTCAGTAGGATTTTTATGACCATGCCTGGTTGTGTTTTCCAGTTTTAGTCATTATTTGCACTTGCCAGCCATAAAGACCATATCTACTATAAACTGAATGTTCTTCAACCTGTTATTATCTAAAATTGCGAAAACAAACCTTTTTTCAATAAATTCTTTGAGAAAACAAGAATACAGGAAATATTGTGAATCCATCTCAAACTCACAAGTTGTCACCGTTGTCCAGTGGCTGCACACTCGGGTTAGTCACTGTGTACAAGTGACTGCCATAAGCCTCTCTGTCAACGATCAGCACCACCACACAGACCACCAATGGGATCCCTGAAAAGACATTATCGTAAAAGACTGCTGTCAAATTCATGTGCAAATTGAAATACAACTTTCTAAAAATGAATACAATATAAACTATAATTTTTTAAGATCTTTTCTTATTGGCAGGAAAATAATGCTTTGGTTTAATAAGATTGTTGTTTGGGGTGTCTAAAAATAGTTTGGTTAAGTTTATAAACTAATTGTTAAAGACAATAAAGTAGGACATGCATTTACTTTGACATGTTGACATGTTTCTGCTGCTAGCTGCAAGCCATACTGTATTGTCTTTAAAAATTACCCAAGAATTTAATGTTCAAAAGAAGACAAAATGCATGGTTTTGGATTAGTTAAGTTTAGTTTTATAGGTGCTCTATTTAACTTTTTTGGTGGGACCATGGTTCTCCCATTATAGAGATGTTATTGCTTTGCCTGGAATGTTCCACAGTATCCATTATATCTGTATTCATTCAGTCACAGGAACTTTGGAAAAAGCATGCACTCTCACTCTGAGCAGGGGCCTTTCTCCACAGATATGACCTGTAACTTGGCCTTGTGGCACCCCTGCTTGTCACCATGAAGACAGATAAGTTTAATATACTGTGGAATATTCCAGACAATAAAGGCAATAAAATCTCCGTGGAGACAAACAGGGCCAAACAGTCAGGCCGTCTTGCGGAAAAGTTACATCTTGCATGTTCTACCTCAAACATCCTACACCTTTTGAATAGTTCATTTCAAAACACAGTTAACCCCAATGTGCCTCTGGTAGTCTAAATACAACTCTTGATATGCCCCCATTTAAATGAAGTGATCTTTGGCATTTGTATTATTAACTTAAGCCAAAAGGAACAGACCCAAAACTATAGTAAAGAAAAATTAAACCATCACTTACCCCACCCAAGTGCACAGAACTTGAGTATGTAGGAGGGCACATACACATTGAAAACTTTGACTAATGCAAAGTACATATTAACAGCCTCTAATCCCATCCAGGTGAAGGAGGCCAGCAGGAAGTAGTGCAGAGCAGATGCCACAAAGATGCACAGACCGTAGACACCCAATGATGAGAACCAGGTGTTGACCAGAAAGACCAGGTTCAAGCCCAGAAGAGCAAGTGAGAGGTTTATGAGGATCTGAGAGGGATAGTCCCGACGGAGCTTCCTGAAACAAGACGGAAAGATAGATAATAGTTGTAAAGTGAATTTGTACTAGTTTGAAAACAGCAATATTGACACAACTGAACCTTGGCATTTTGGAATTTAAAATGAAAATAAATTACAATTGGATTAACTGAATTGAACGGATTAGCCAAAGGACAAACTGACTCAAAGGCAGTGTAGGTGAGCACAGTGATTCCCAGAAACAGAGAGGAGACTCCACAGCCCAAATAGGAGATGATGGTCAATTTGTACTCGTCCTTTGGGTCCACAGGTTTTCGAGACACGTCCTGCACGTAGACACATGATGATAGTAGCACAACACCTTACAATTGATTCAAAATCGAAATTGAAATCAAAATTGGCCCAATTCTAAAATTATAGAGGGTGTTATTATTTTTAGTAATAGAACCACAGAATGTACCTTATACATGGAACAGTATCTACAAATGGAAATTAATGTGGTACTTTCTCCTGATTTGCAAATCTAATGGTAATTTTTTTTCCCCACAAAATCCTGCAGTCTTTAAAAAAAATAAAATACACTCAAATGTTAAAATGAAAATCATACAGTGACTGAATTCTCCTAAATCCATCAAAATCCAACCCAATCCAATGATTCTCAGACTTTCTACGTAAAGTACCACTTCATAAAATTTATCCACAATAAATCATGACTAAACTGGGTGTAGACCAGGTCTAAATGACTAACACCAACTGTAATGTAACACAGAAACTTAAAATGATGTTTGATTTCAATAAGGCTCCAGGATGATAAATGTCCTTCGTAATTTGCTGTTACATTTCATGTCTTGTGTAGGGAGCTGCTGTATGCATTGACTATTTTTGTGCTTTGATGCCCTCTAGTGGTAAATAGACTTCTGTGCAGAATAGTTCAGTTAATTCTTTATAATAAAGAATTATTGTAAAATGAACTGTTTATACCAGAAGTACTCCAAAGTGAGTGAGGTGGTCACACAGACAGGTGGTGTAGTGAGAAGAGCTTATGAATTTACGGCAGCCAGAAGGGTCCCAGCCTCCCTGTCCATCTGAGGGCAATAACACAAATCAAAAAATGTTATCCAAATGAAATGGTCAGCTGTGGGTAGAGCTTACCATTTAGGTTAAAGTTCCAGTAAACGCATTGGACATCCTTGTTATCCTATGGGGAAATATGTTTTAGTTAAGTATACAAGAAAAACAGCTGCATGCTACAGTAATTACTATATCCGACTTATCACTCACTCTAGTGCGAACATTTTTCTTCATTTTATGTAGTATTAGGTTTATATGATGAGATTTGAATTGTAGATGGTCCAATAATAAACTTGCATAACTGGAACCACATTATGTTAAAGACAGGTTTACTGTGATTATCCTTCTTTAAAGTTACTGTTAAAGTGGTATGAATTAATTTCAATATTATTGTTTATCATGATATTTTCAGAATCAATATATCACACTTCAAAATGTGTTATCGTGACAAGCCTACTATAGGTACTATATAGTAGTAGTGGTAGTGATAGTAGTAGTGGTTGCAGTAGTAGTGGTAGTGAATCATACATGGTTGGGTTTGAGATGGGACAGTGTAATTAGGACATCCTCCTGCAGGTCTGTGATCCGGGAGCTGGCGTTGGTCACACTCGCTGACACCACAAACGTGTTCAGGATCAGGTCGTTTGGAGTTTTGTTCTGGAAAGTTAAGTTAGAAAATATTCTACATAATTTTGAGGCAACCATTAACAGCAAAATCCAGTTTTATAATAAAAAATCAGTGTGTTTTGAACATTTTATGGATATTTATGCTGAGATTGCAACTGACACTTACTGACAAGTGTATATATGCAAATGGTGTTTATATTTTAAATACATCTTTTTTATAGTACTTTAATTGTCTCTAAATGTCTTTATTGATCAAGAGTTTTAATATGTTCAAATAAATCAGTACTACTGTAGCTGCTCAGACGTTGCTGTATGAGAGTTGAACATGAGTTGTACCATGAAAAGCCGCGGGACACCAAAGAATTGAAACTGAACTCTTGGTGATGTGTGATTTTCGATGCCTTGAGGGAAGCTCTGCTGCAGGATGGAGGGCAGCGAGATGAAAGCCACTGTCCCATTTTGAGGATGTCTGTTTATGAAAATCTATACAAAACAAATCAATGATCAAATAAATGTATAAAAAACATTGACAGCTTTGATTACTAATTAACCATGCATAATAAAATATGGCACAATTATGGACTTTTTATTTTGTTTTGTTTTTTATAAATATAAAAATACAATTAATGGTATATTTCCCTAAAGATTTTGGACAGTATTGTTTTCTGCATATACCCTACCAGTCAAAGATTTGCACACACCTTCTTTTAAAATGTGATGTTCTTAAAAAAATTTATACATACGGAACACATCAAACATTACGATCTAAGATATATGGAATTATGTAGAAAAGAAAAAAGTTAACTTAATTAAAACATATATTATTAAAATATATATTTTATATTCAAATTCTCAAAGTAGCCACCCTTTGCTTTGTGGACAGCTCTGCAAACCCTTGGCCTTCTCTCAGTAAGCTTCCTCTGAAATAATTTTCGCTTCAACACTTGTGCCTTGTCAGGGACAAAACATGCCAAAAGTGCAAAGCTGTGATCTACAACGCAAATCATTATGGAAATAAAGAAGAGCCATAATTGAAAAAGTGTGTCTATACTTTTGACTGATAGTGTATACTTTTATTGTTGTGACATAAATAATAATATAATTGTTCATAGACTCACTGACCTCAGGTGTTAGTCCCACTCGGCCTGATAAAACCCCAAAGCTCATAGCCTTGAAGTGATCTGGGTCCACATCCACCACAGACATGCCAACATACGGAGATGCCAAGATGGTGGAGTCATTATATCCAGTTATTTTGTCACCCAGAGACTCGGTGATGTTCAGGATACTGCAATATTAAAAATAAAGGAGAGTTCTTAATCACACTATGATTTGTCAAGTATGTAGATACAAAATTTGTTGTATACTCCATTCCACTTTGAAATTGCAGTCGATTATGATTTATTTCTGTGGATTCCAATAAAAGTAAGGAAATATGCAGGTAAAATGTTGAACAATTAAGATTAGGGATGGTCCAATATGAATTTTTTTGAGACAATATTTATCATGCAGTTGTGACCGGTATCTATACCGATATTAATATTAATACCAAGTTAGTTTGTGAATTTGACTATAACTTTTCTCTTTTTTTTTTTTTTTTTTTTTGCTTAAATTGCTCTTTTTATTCCATTTTCACTTATTTGTCTATTTAAAAAGACAACTCTGATGTACTGAAGAAAAACTGGGAATGAATGTTTGCATATATTGTGTTATATTGGTGTTGTATGTAAGGATAACTATACCTGTTGACAATTATAACCTGTAGACCACACTAATAATTAAATAAGAGAAGCCTATCTAATGAAACACTTTTAGCTGGATTTTTTTTAAATACTTCAAGGTCTAATCTGGCTCTTACGTGTTGATGAAGGGTTGTAGGTTGCTTTTACTCTCCAGCACATTAGAGATCACGTCGAGCAGAGCCTGTCCCAGAGGAGGAGTAACCACACTCACAATTATAACGTCCACCACTTTGTTCAGGATTGTGGCCAAATCGTCACAGTTCAGACTGGACTGGTTCATCAGAAAATCCTGAATCATGTCCAATACATCCGCTGCATTTTCTGAAAACAAAACAAACTAAACAAAATAAGGTTTTTTTTTAATCAACGAAAACTTGTGCTGTTAACGTGACACAAACCTGCAGTAACTATGATGTTGTCCAAATCAGGGATGCCTTCTACCACTAGAGGGCAGCTGCTTAAGTCTGCATCCAGCCAATAAGCGTGCAAACAAATCTTACTGTGGAAAATGTTCATTACTCAGTTAAAAAAAAATTAAATCATTTTAGCATAATTTATTCAAAACCACAAGTCCTCTTATATCATAATTATATTTTAGCTAAGCTCACTGAATTGCCTTTGTTTGTCATGTCCAATTTGTCATAAAATAGATCAAATAACATTATGTAGTAAAGTCAATACCAAATCCACTGAGATATTTACTTGTTTGCCCTGGGATTAGATGTGAACCAAATTAATCCTTTTACAGCCTGTCATAAAACTGTCCATCCATAATATTTTATTGTTGTGAATCGACACATTATGAGGGCCCTGAACGCATCTCACCAGCTTTGTAAATAAAACCTGGAAGAAATCAATGTCTAGACAGCCTTTGGTTTGTTGATGTGCTGAACTTTGTTGACCGAAGATACACAGGTGCAATGTTCTCTTTTCTTGAAGTTACAACAGACATAAATCTATAACCAAGATTTAAATAATATTTATTTTTTTTAATTACCAGTGGCGTGTGGCAGATTTAAGAGGGTTTTTGGGGCATGGTAGTGATTTATTCCTCCCTCCTGGAGTGTCAGGCCAATGAAACTGTCCTTCTCTGGTCTGACGAATTTCAGCATTGCACTTAAAATCAACTATGGGAGGAAAAAAAAAAAAAAGGCAATTATGAAAGCAATTGCTTTAAATTTTTTCTTTTCTCGCTATATTTTGCTATATTTGAAAACCCCATTTCTTTGTAGATGTGTATGAAGTGGGCAGTATGACCATAACCCGGACTCACAGATGCGGTAGATGATGATGCCCACTACTGCGATGGAGACTGAGTCATTGTTAAAAGGTTTTTCTAAGAGACTCTCGATCAGTTCTTCGATTTGCAAAGGCTCCAAGTCTGACATGGACACCTCCACCTGGAAAACACAGCTCTTTCTGCACACACAGACACAGTACACAGATTATTGTTATTGTACATTAATAGCCTAATGTAATACTGTCCATAGCATATTAATTATTAACAATTAAATGAACTCTACCTGAGTTCTTTTTGTCTCGCTAAGAAGTCACTGCTACTGTGCAGATCTCAAAATCTTAAGAAAATTGTATTTATATATTTATTTAAAATTGTATTTATTTTTTAATATGTAGTAGTAGTTTTTGTTTGAAATGTTAAATTGGATCCAGCAATGTAAGTCAGGTGTAGTTGTCATACCTCCAAATGCTGTCCACAAGTGCCTGTAGAAGAAAAAATATAATAGACACAAGACTAAACAAATATACAAATAAAAAGAATGTGTCAAAGATAAATTGCATGTCACTTGTGGATTTGATTATAAGAAAATTACAAAACTTTTATCACTAGCAGTTTGTAAGCAAAAGTTATTGTAGTGCAGACAACTTGTTTTAAAATATTTAGTTTAGCTGTACATATTTAGTTTTGCATATGTATTTAATAAGTGTATTAAGGAGGTTATCAGACTGGTTTTAGAAGTTACTCACTCGAACATGAAGGCTGTGGTGAATTCTGTAAAATAAATGTCAGTATACAATTTTAAAATCCATGTCCTATATTGTGGTAGATTTTAAAAGTACTGATAGTAGTATAGTAACCAATATTCATTTTTACTTTGTAGTTTTGGAGAGCAGTTGTAGGTCCAGGACTGACATTGTGTCATCTGGCAAACTGGAGTTGAGCTGTGGAATACTGGACAGTTTAAAAATGTTTGTGCTTCTATAAATCTAGAAAATAACTTTTCGTGATGCATACCCAATATGCGATGGTCAGTTCTGGGTCACTGGCTCCTGTTATGGACACGTTGACCTGGACCTCAAAATACAGCACTGTAACAAAGAATATAAAACATATTTATAAAGATGTTGGCTAAGAGGTGGAGGTGGGCAATTAATCATGTGCATTGCAAGTTTGCTTTTAAATTGTTATTTTGAAATATAAAAATACATTTTGAATTATGTATTTCTATATTTATATACACATTTACATGTTATCAAATTTTTTTTAATGGCAGCAAAACAAAACAAAAAAAAAAAAAAGATTATTTTTTTGTCAGTATTGTCCACCCCACTGCGATGTTTTTCTGATAAATCACATTTTCAGCATTTATTGCTGAGGGTAGGAGACACAAGTTGGAGCTTGTCTGTCGTCATTGTCATTGATAATAGATAATTATATGGTTGTTGAGACTCACTGGAGACACTGGGTGTTGTTGCTACGTTTGTACTTAAAGTTGATTTCACCTCTGTAGAACTGACTGCTGTTGAGAGGGCATCTATGAAGAAAGAAACTAGCTTTAGCATTGTTGCAGAATCATTATCAAATTAATAGTATTTTGATAGAAATAAGCACTTTTCAGTATTCAAAAGAAGGAATATATTGTATTGATACAGCATATTGCTGTAACCAATACAGCACATTCTGATGCCGCTTGAACTCAGCCATAGAATAAATCAGAAATTGCTGCTACATTCCTACTTTACTGATCAACTGACCTGTTGCATTTGTCAGACTTGTTGTGAGAGTCGTGATAAAAGTTGACGTCACTTCCCCAGTTGTAGTGGTACGAGTTGGGACAGATGAAGAGGCAGGTGTCGGCCCAGGTGAACTGGCAGGTGTCGGTCCAGGTGAACTGGCAGGTGTCGGTACAGGTGAACTGGCAGGTGTCGGGCCAGGTGAACTGGCAGGTGTCGGCACAGGTGAACTGGCAGGTGTCGGCCCAGGTGAACTGGCAGGTGTCGGCCCAGGTGAACTGGCAGGTGTCGGCGGGTGAACTGGCAGGTGTCGGCCCAGGTGAACTGGCAGGTGTCGGTACAGGTGAACTGGCAGGTGTCGGTACAGGTGAACTGGCAGGTGTCGGCCCAGGTGAACTGGCAGGTGTCGGCCCAGGTGAACTGGCAGGTGTCGGTACAGGTGAACTGGCAGGTGTCGGCAGGTGAACTGGCAGGTGTCGGTACAGGTGAACTGGCAGGTGTCGGCCCGGGTGAACTGGCAGGTGTCGGCCCGGTGAACTGGCAGGTGTCGGCAGGGTGACTGGCAGGTGTCGGCAAGGTGAACTGGCAGGTGTCGGCACAGGTGAACTGGCAGGTGTCGGCACAGGTGAACTGGCAGGTGTCGGTACAGGTGAACTGGCAGGTGTCGGCCCAGGTGAACTGGCAGGTGTCGGCACAGGTGAACTGGCAGGTGTCGGCGGCACAGGTGAACTGGCAGGTGTCGGCACAGGTGAACTGGCAGGTGTCGGCACAGGTGTGAACTGGCAGGTGTCGGCACAGGTGAACTGGTAGGGTAGGGACAGGTGAACTTGGCAGGTGTCGGCACAGGTGAATTGGCAGGTGGCACAGGTGAACTGGCAGGTGTCGGCACAGGTGAACTGGCAGGTGTGGCAGGTGAACTGGCAGGTGTCGGCACAGGTGAACTGGTAGGGGTAGGGACAGGTGAATTGGCAGGTGTTGCAACAGGTGAAGTTGCAGGGGTAGGAACAGGTGAACTGGAAGGTGTCTGGTCAGGTGAAGTGGCATGTGTCGGGGCAGGTGAAGTGGCAGGCGTTGCAACAGGTGCAGTTGCAGGAGTAGGGACAGATGAACTGGAAGGTATTGGGACAGGTGAACTGGCGGGTGTCGAGACAGGCAAAGTGGCAAGTGTAGGGTCAGAAGATTCAGGGGTAGAAGCGATGGAGGTGAAAGGAGTGATGGGAGAGGTTGTGGATGGACTGGTCTCTGTGGGGGTCCGAATTGTAGTGGGGTCAGAGGTAGTCGTGGTGACAGCTGTAAAGTCTGACAAACAGAAGGAAATGTTATACAGTATTATCAAAGGCAATGTATGATATCAGTATTTGAAGAGTGAAAATTTAAATGTAGAGAAGCAAGTGTAAGTCATAAAAATCAAGGCCCTGTGAAATACATATAATATAATTTTATAATTTATGTCAGTTATGACCCCAGTAAAAAAAAAAGTAGAATTGTTGGCCTTTAGTCATGTCTTTTTAGTCTATCAAAATGTGTATTAATCTACTGTTTATTTAGATTATAAGGATTTATATGGGGCAGGAATGAGTGAGTTGCTGAAGCTGAAAATCTTTAACATTTAGGTATCTATTCAATCATGAGATTAAACTCATGATTTTATATGCTTAATCTGTCCTTATTTAATACATCGTTTCCTAGTACTTTTTTCTGCATACATTGTAAAAACGTAAATTGTTCTTTTATGAACTTCTGTGCAAGTCTTATAGTCCTGAGCAATTTGGGTCAGATACATAGAGATATGATCAGGTGATACTGTATCAGTATTGTAGATTGCATGACTATATATTAAATATGTATTATATATTATACAGTATCTATATATTAACTTGGCACTGAACATCACCAAGACTGAGGAACTCATCCTGGACTTTTGGAGGAACAGGAAGACAATACACACCCTGGATTCCACCTGTTCAAACTGTTGTCTTCTGGCAGGCGCCTCAGGTCAATACTAGCTAGGACCAGTAGACTAAGGGACAGCTTCTTCCCCAAAGCTGTCACCATACTGAATGGGAACTGTTGATTTGTTTTATTTGTTAATTGTTGATTCTTGCACTTTAACGGAGCAGCTCTGAATTTCATTACACTATTGTATAATGACAATAAAGGTTTTCTATTCTATTCTATTCTATTCTATATATTTCACTACATTTGTCAGTTTTTTTTTTTTTTTTTTTGTAGCTTATTGTGGAAATACAATGTTAGAAATGTAGATTTTTACATAGTAATAGTGAAGTATTGTTACCACATGCAATCAAATATCAGCGCATCAGATTTTAAGTTATGTCTCACATTATGAATGTGTGTGCTGTGATTTCCAGCTCTGTAAAAGTCTCTCACCGATAGCAGTGACATGGATGCTGGTTTTATCTGCCAGCAGCCACAGATCACTGTCTCTGTCGCTGAACATTGGTGTGAGGAGTTTTTGCACCTCAGACTGAAACAGTCCCACGTCCAATTTAGGAACAGTGTTCAGGTGCACCAGGGAACGAAACCTGAAGGGAAACAGCTTTTGCAATATATACTAATATACTAAGCTTTATTATATTTTTGAGTCAAAATCACAACTACAGCTTCATTCAATATTTCCATATTTAGGATTACTGCTATTTGTTTTGTGTAATCCACACATATGATCCACAGCAAACAAAAATATAAATTCTGTCAACCGGATAAACACACACCGACCCATACCTGTTTTTCAATTTACACCATCCACTGTAGTACAAACTCTGAGTTATTCAAACATTATAACTCAGGCCTCAAGTGGTAGGAGCACAGTGGGAAAACTGAAAGAAGAACAAGCCTTCTCGGGTTAGCTGTGTCATTTATATATGCCAGTATAGTCATGAGTGAGTGTTATATTTGATTATATTGGAGAAACTAAACAGACACTCCATAAGAGAATGTACCAACATCTTGGCAAGAGCAGCTCAGGACCCCAATCTGCCACACATCTCCATCTCAAAGCGACTAACTACACCTTTGAAGATTGTGAGGTACTGATTATAGACGAAGAAAATAAATTGTTTGAGATTGGAGTTAAAGAGGCTATTTTTGTTAGGAAACACAATCTGTTCATTTCACACTTAGTGCAGTTCAATAGACCTTGCTAACAAACAGAAACTGTAAACAAGTATGTGTGTTAGTTTCAGTGTAGTTTCAGTGTAGTCAGCTCCTCCCTTCAGGCAGATATAAGCCAGTCTCTGAGAGCAATCTGACCAGAAATGGTCAGCAAAACATCCTCACTCTAAATGTTTTGTCCAGTTGACAGAATTTAAATTTTTGTTTGCCATTACTGCTATTTGAAATTATAATGATAAAAATATAGTTTACATATGAATATACTGATAGTGATGCTAAAATCAGTTACCTGTCTGAAGATGGAGCCCATCGATCCTGTAAGAATAAAAATTAAAACACAAAGTTGCATATTTAGTAACATTTGGAGATGCATCCATTTTATTATGCATATTTTTATGGAGCTAAAGGCTGTATTGGAATGGACAGTTGTACCGTGAAAATCAAAGGGTCGTATTCGGGTAGCAAATCTGCAATGCCTTCAGTATCAGATCTGGAAAAAAAACAAATAAAATATCTATTTATATAATGTTGTTAAAAGATTTTACATAGTTAATTATGTTAGTACCTGGATGTTGAAGTGTCCCTGAACACAGAGACTAGAGGTAAAAAGACTGATGTCGGCAGCACTTCCTCCAACTGCAATAACACACGCACATACTAAGTAGAAGAAGTGATTTTTAATTACATGGTCCAGTACTGTACAAAACAAGAAAAATGTGCATTGGAAACTCTAAATCTCAGCTGGACTGTATGTCTATACTGTAAACTGTTGGGGGGTCCACCACCCTTTTGCCTCCATGAAGATGCTTCCTGGAATGTTCTACATATAGCAATAAATGCATCCTACTGTGGCAAGCTCATCGGATAATCAGTAGAACTTGTAATTACCCAGCGGTGGGCGATCTCTCTGGCTATGTACAACTCTGTGTTGTTCTTATCATCAGAACGGAAAATTGAAAACTTCATCTTCACTTCATAACTGGACCAGTCTGTAAGAAATACATTAAACACACAAGAAAACAGTTTCAGCAAAAGTAATTGAAGTGAATGACTAAATGTATTAGTCTATTGAGCTGTTTAGCGCTCCAGTTGTCAACTTATGATCGTGAATTGCCTCCGATTCATAAGTTAATTGTTACTGAATTGTTTTTTCTGAGGTGGAAGTCAATATTGAATTTGAGATTTGGAGATATAAAGCCGGTGGAGAGAGGGCTGTAAAATGCTTCATCAGTGTTTACTGCTTTTTATAGCACTGTTCCCACGCTGTTTTCAAAACCTGTCAAACTGAAGCTGACAAACTTGTGCACCATGCGTCAGCGGTGGAGATGGACTATGAGTCTGTTCTTTACCCTTATCACTTTGATCGAGGCTTTGGTTGATGTCTTTGTTTTTTATTTGTATGTATATATATTTTAATCAGTTTATATCCCCAACCTTTTAAGTAAATCAAGCTCTAATATTGATAGGTGGAGGCTTTAAAATAATTTCATCCATGTTTTCTGTAGATAAATGAAGGGGGACTCTGTAACCTTCCTGGGGGCATGTCTCATAGCATGGTATATTTATCTTGCATCCATTCAATTACAGGCTTTTTTATTGTTAAAGAAAATACTTGGCCTGGCCTTTCCCACTTGTCTCCATGGAGATGGAAAGGTTTTATGCTATACTTATGCCAGAGATCTTGAGTCTCAGGTTTCAAATTCTTCAATACCTCCAAAACCCTTCAAATAGAATACTATTTAAATAGACAGGACACTTTAACAAGTATTAAGAACTTACGACACTCCAGGCTGGTGTCCTGTACAGCGGAGCACGTCGCAGTGTCCCATTGGCTCTCGTCCCACTTGACCACACTGCCCTCAATGCATTTTAATAATTCGTCTTTGCTGAGCTCCCTACTCCACATTCTGAACAGGGACACTTTTCCTGTCAGACGTCCCACAGGCAGAACCTGAATACTTCCTCTCACCCACATTATGAGATGCCCCAAGTGTCAGAGAGCCGTTAGGGGCCAGCTGGCAACAGGACGGGGATGATGAGCCTTGCAAGGGGTCTCCATCAGTGTCTCCTGAGAGCAAAAACACAACTTAAACTAATGGCATGATTCCAAAATAAAAGTGTAGCGTTTTTGTTTTTGTTTTGTTTTTTATTGGCAGAATGTGTGAACATGATACTGATTGCATTGGTTTACCATTTAATGGTAACACGAAACACTTGTTAAAATGATTAAAAACCTTTTGCTAATAATTATTTTTTAAATAAGTATCGTGCAGTGTAGTAAATAAATTAAACATTACACTACCAATCATATCAATCATTGCCAATGTCAATGAACCATCTGATATGATATGTCTTGACATAACTATTCTTTCTGTACATACCGGGTTTGAAATCGGTTGAGTATAGATCTTTGCCATTGAGCTCACTTGTTTCAATCTCCAGTGGTTTCCCGTCTAGGTACAGAACCAGAGCGGTCTTTTTGGACCAGGTGATGCACAGGTTGTACCACACTTCAGGTTTCACAGGGGAGCTTGTTATTGTTCTGAACTCCAATCCAAAAATCCAGATGACCAGATGTTTGCTTTTGCCCCCAAACCCCAGCTCTGCATACGGATGGACTGGGTGGCGGTACATGAAGGCTGTCCATAATGGCGAATTTGAGCTCTAAGTAGAAACATGGAAAGCAAGAAAAATAGGTAGTTATTTTTGGTTGTTTGAAAGTGTAGTAAGCGCAACCAATACTGAGTCTAAACTAAAAACACTTCAGCTATTTCTCCTACCACACCTGCAGTGGGGGAAACTGACAGAAGAGTTGCACTTAAAAACTGCCCAGATATCTTTATTTTTATTTTTTTCAGAAGAAAATATATTTTTGATGTTCGGTCCACCTTATCTTAGTTTCAGTTATATATTGTCTTTTATTTGGAAGTAGTAATACCCAAATACTGTTACATAGTTTTTTTCTATTATGATGTTTTTGTCTGTGAGATTGATGGATTTTTACTTTGAATAGAAATATTATACTAAATGACAGGTAGAATAATATATTTCGGGCCCAATATTGTAAGTATATTTTTTGCAGTATTTGGGAGATGTTTGTTATAATGCGATAATCCTGAAAAAGTAACTTCTCTAGGTAATTGCTGGTTAATTATGCTACTTATTTGTTGCAACGCAGGTCTTAATGATATATGATAATATAAGGATATTGTCTAATGAAAAATGGTTGATTGGGATTATTTTTGCTTTATTTTTATCATGTCAGTGGCATAAAGTAGTTTGAATATTAGCGTTTATCATAATATTTTTCTGTAGCAATATATTGTACTTCAAAATTCATTATTGCAACAGCCATACTCCTTACTTCTGTACAGTTTAGGCTACTTTACCTCGCTCTGTCTAAACTGATTATTGGTGTATACCCCTTGGTATTATTGGTCTGTGGTGTGTGCCCCATGTTGTGTACCCTGTGGTGTATACCTGGATCTTTAGACTGAAGCATACAGTGAACTCTTTTAGAGCAGGGACCAGCACTTGGTTCTGCAGAGTCCAGGCGGCACAGGTCTGAGTGAAGTCGGCCACTTTCCCCCAGAGACTCAGCTGAGGGCCTGGATATACAGTACACTGTCAATCATTAACCCTAAATGCATATAATACATCCTCTATACTGTGTTTATCTATACAACAGGTGGTTGTGACAAGAGAGGGGAAACTATAGAGACATCTAGATCCCTTTGATTTTATGAAAGGTTTGAAAAAAATTGTGGGAAAAAAAGTAAATGTAGTTTATACTTTATAACATAAGTAGGATTGTGCATTCAATCAAGTTTTAATTGTGATTAAAACATTACAATATGTATAGCTGAAAACACAAACATTTTACTTCTGCTATAAATTATGGTTTGTTCACCACAGAAAAAACTAGAATGGTTTTAAAACATTATTTTAAAACTGAACTCAATACCACATCTATAGGTTACTTATAACTTTTGACAGTACACAAATAATTGTTTCCAATAATCATGAAGCCTCTGTTTGACACATACCTACAGACATAACATAACAGTATTTTAACACAATACATTTCATTGCTGTTTTACACATGCAATGACATTTGTTTAGGTATGGCATTAATTTGTAAAGATCCCACAAAAATGTACTTTAGGTTTATATAATGATTCTCAACTACAGACTTTTTCAATTTACGTCATAATTACATAATTATTCAGATTCAGTTATCAAATGTAATGAAGTATCGTTTTACACTATCAGCTACAATGAACATTTTTGAACACATTTCCTACCAAAAATCTAGCCCTCTATTACATAATCTTGATAAATTTGGGGGAAAAAAACTCACCTTCTGCCCAGCTGAAGACAGTTGTGGTCAGCACACACAAAATAACCACATGATAATACATAATGACTTGATAAAATATGAAATGTACTGATTTAAGTTGTAGATTTGCAAAGTATAACTGGTGAATTTAAATATTAAGTTACCAAATATGCGCAGAATTCAAATGTCTTTGTTAAAATAATAGTAATATAATACTAAAATACAGAGTCCCTAGATCACACACGTTTCACAGTGAATGAAGAGGAACTACCCAGGTGTTTCTATATGAACTGGGAGGACCAAATCAGAAAGCAGTGCTGTGATTGGTCAAATGATTTTATATTTGGAAAATATAAGTTAATCATTTTCTAATCATTTTACTGTAACTTTAATTGAATTCCTGCATAGCATTATAGTCATTATTTTATTTTATTGATGATGACCAAATTTGGCATCAAATGTTTTACTTCTGTACTGTAGAAATATAACCAGTCATTAAAAAGAAATCCTGTCTCCAGGAAGTTGATGTAATCCTGATTATCGTGTTGTTTGTGTACACAGATATAGAAGATAAGAGGGAAAATGGATTTGTCAACATCAATATCTCATGTTGTAGAACCTGTAAAGAAAATGTGAGGCCGCACAGGGCAACATCTAATTAGGCTCAGCAAACAAACCCTGGTCCAGTCAACACACCACTATAAGCCTCCTGGAGTCCTGCATGTAAAATGTGAGACTACAGAGACTGAATTGTAATACCAGGTCGTGTAATTGTAATCATGCTTGAAATCTAATATTTGAATGAAATGAAAAATATCACCTAAAACATAGAATAACCAGGAGAAACCGATCATTGTAAAAATATATCAATAAACTGAGCATCACATTATGATTGAATTTGCCTATAGATGGCGCTATTAATTTCACAGAAAGCTGGCTCACCTTACAGATAACGTCGTAGCTTATTCAAATATATATGAATACAAAACACATTATTTTTATTAAATGTTTATTCTGTTTTAAAACAAAAGCTTGCTCTTTATATAAACTTTAAGGTACATTTAACAGCCACATGATTTGGCAAAGTGCATAAATGTTTATTTAAAAAAAACACACACAATAGAGACAAAAGCAAACAAAAGATTCAATTCTGTCAACTGAACAAGAGTTTTAGAGTGAAGATGTTTCGCCACGCATCCAAGCAGCTTCTTCAGTTCGAAGTGACTTTTTTTGTTTGCTATGGATCGTTCCTGGACAACTGCAGGATTACACAGACATAGTAGAAATAACTCCCAAATTGTTATGATCATGGCTTATTGAAATAACAAAACAAAAGTATAACATTTATGACAACAAACAATGTGCTTTGTAAAATCAAATCATTTATAATCAGATCATCTTTGACTTGTCTCATTATAGACAGGTCCAGATGTTTTATTTGTTGCCACAGTCGGTGCAGAGGATGTCTTTGCCTTCAGCCACAAAGCGTTTGTTGGACAGACTCAGGGAGCACTTCTTACAGTTGAAGCAGTACTCGTGCCAAGAGCAGCCCTCAAATGAGATCACGTTTATGCCTTTTCCAAATCCTGAAAAAGATTGACATTTGTTTTTTGTTTGGTTTAAAATAGCAGCTATGCGCCCCCTAGTGCCCATTAATATTTTACACTTTAATTGCAGCACTTAGTTTTCTTTTAAAGCTACCATCTCTAATTAGCAGCAGTGGGGGATTTGCAAGTCTTGGTATGGACTCGAGTCTTGAGTCACTATTTTGATGACTTGACTTCATAAAATGGACTAAGACTTGGGACTGGACTTGAAAGTCCATGACTCAGGACTTGACTTGGACTTAAGTCCTGTGACTTGAAAAGACTTTATGCTTCTATTAAAAAATATTTTTCTCTTTACAGTTGATACATATGATACGTTGATTTTAGAGGAACAAACTGGAACATGCGTTTCCTACTGCTCTGTTTGTTACTCTGAATGTAAAAATAACTGAAGTACTATGATACGGTATCATCAAATGCCTTACAGTAATACACAATACAGTAAAACAAAGGGAACTACATAGACCATGAGCCTTCCATTTCAGTGCAAACTACATGACAAAAATATCAAATTTCAGTTATGACCGTTATGATTTGAGGTCTTGTCAAGACATTTAAAAAAGAAAAAGTAGCATTTCTATAGCTCTTTAAGCCTCTCCAAAATATTGAATATATAAATATACCATGATTTTTTTTAAAGCAAAATTTAGTTTATAAATTGCAAAATGCTAGTTGTTTTTAGTTCTTTGGTTCAAAGACTTGAAATGACTTGAAGCTCAGAGCAGAGGACTTGGACTTGTGGGCCACTGACTTGGGACTTGTAGTGGGACTTAAGTTAGACTTGACGTCATAGACTTGAGATTTACTTGAGACTTGCAAAACAATGACTTGGGTTTTATCTATATTAACTTTTGCAGCAGTCTGGCCTATTATTTGTCATAAAATGTGTACTTCTTGCAGTGAGCTAAAAAGTTAAATTAAAAATCATACTTGTCTGTAAAGGTAATGGATCTAACTAGAAGTCAAAGACAGGAGGAAGTATAAAATGCAACACTTCAAAGTGGTTACTGAGAGACAGAAAATCTTAGTACCTAAAATGAAATAATGAATCCCTGGTCCCTTGTCTCATGAGTGTAGTGATATCTGACCTGTGATGGGGTTGTTGCAGCCAGCGCACTTCTTGGCCACGTTGTTCTTGTAGCAGTCCACGCAGAAGGGCTGGTCCTGGTGGTTTGTGAAGCTAGTCCCGGCCAAAGGTTTGGAGCAGGACACACACACGAAGCAGTGACTGTGCCACGGCTGTTCCTGGTACGTCACACCCCCAGAGGTGATGGGCTGAAGCAGAGGAGAGACAGCTTAAAGTAGGGTTGCACCATGATGGAAACAGGAGCATCATCAGTTAAGAGAATACTGAATTATGAACTCCTCAACTACAACAAGAAATAGGCCTATATGTCATCCACAACAAGTTGGTGGAGGTCTAAACTACAGAATTATAATTTTTTTCTTTAAAAAGACAGAATTATTTTCTTGTTTGCAGAAGATAGTTGATTATCTAACTGAATAACCACAGCATTGTGTTTAACTGTGCAACCCCTGTTGACAAGCAAAACAAATACTTAAGTGTTATATAAATGAATCAGTCGATTATAAATGTCATGTAAGTAAAAGACCCATTATCAAAGTATGTTTCTGAGTTTTAATACATATACCTTTTTACAGCTGAAGCACTGCTTGGCAAATTTCTTGTCATGGCAAGAGCTGCAGAAGATGTTGTCATCCTTGGAGACAAAGCTCTGAGTTCCTATTGGACGTTTACAGTTGGAGCAGGTGAAGCAGTCATCATGCCACGATTTCCCTTTGTACTCCATGCTCTCTGTGTCTTTAGAGGAAACACAAAACATAGTAAGTGATGTAAAGTTACTTGGTGTTACTTTGTCTGACCTTTGTTCAGTTTTGTCAAATCTGGTTAACACATTACAGCCATCTGCTGGTTACAACTGCTTATTGCACTCTGTCTTCTGAGTCCTTCACAGACCCCTAATATATTTTAGTAGACTTGACCAGAGTGTTAAAATCACAAGATCATGAAGAGAAAATAGATTTTATGTGACACAATTTGTCATGCTTTTGGTGTGGGGCAAACACACTATACAAGGTTCCTGAATTGCTCATCATTTCAGCGATATGATAAAAAGCTCAATTATAGCAGTTTATTTTCAAAACTTTTCTCTGTTAGTATGAAAAAATACTGTCTATCCTAAGGTACACACTTAGATACACATATTACTTCATACAATTGCATAGTTGGTCTTTACAAGTGCAATTACACTATTTTGGCAGCACATTCAAAAGTTAAAGATTTGACCATTCATTTAGTAAAATTCAGTATGTTTTTGATTGAAAAACCCTATAAAATTACCCAAACTCTAACATAAACAAAGCATATATCTATCTCTACCACATGGCTATTACCAGGCAGGATAGGTTTGTAGCAGCCATTGCAGCGTGGTGCGTCCTCTCGGGAGCAACACTTTCCACACAGGATCCTCTCGTCTTTGGTGCTGAACGGCTCTTTGGCCAAAGGCTTGTAGCATTTGGCACAGCGGAAACAGTCCTCATGCCAGTGACGGTTCTTATGGGTCAGCTCCTATTCAAAGAAGAGGCACAAAAAGTTACAAAATGTTCATATTAATACACAATAAAAATAAGTAAGTAAGTGTTTTGTGTGGATTTAGTCCTGTTTAGTTTGGTTCAGCTCTGGTCCTAGTTATGGCTTATGGTTAATGGTTAATGATTTATTAGTGGTTTGGTTCAGTTTGCTTTGGTTTGCTACATGCTTATTCTTGATAATTATGTTCTGTATTGGTTATTATTTTGCATAAACTCTAAATTCAAATAATCAAGTCATTACTCAGTACGCTGGTTGCAGAACAATGTTTGAGAATGAAAAATAGCAAAAAGAGTATGATTAATATAAAACCTACTTTGGTCTCCACAGAGATGGGCCGGCGGCACTCGTGGCACGTGTTGGCACAGAACTTGGTGTGGCAGCGAACACAAACTGGACGGCCCTCGTTTCGAACAAATCTCTTCCCCCCTAGGTCCTCTCTGCAGTAGAAACAGTGAGTGCCTCCGTCTGCCATCGTAAAGCAGTCACCTGACAACAGTAGAAACATATTTCAAGATCGACATGTAATTTTTAATGTATTCCTTTAATGGGAAACTTAACTTTAATATGATGGAAATGAAAATATAAAAACAGTAGGTAAAACGTCAAAAGAGATCATATAGGCTTAAGTACAAGAAGTACAATTACTTCCAAGTAACATGTAGTGACTTATAACAACCACATGAGGGCGCCATTGAAGCATTGAATGTGATGCGGTGAAGCGGTGACGCACACAATTCTACCATAGTTTTAAATTCTTCAATTCTTACAAAAAATGACGGTATATTAAATTTAATTTACTTTACAAAGATATGCACTTTTAAGATTCAGATGATTTAAGATTTAAGATGTCAGTTAGACATAATCTCACAGTGGACAAATTTTCTAGTTTTCTATTTTGAGGGGGCTAACCACTTTGCCATTACAAACTCAAGCAGAATAACTGTAAATTGATAACTCATCATTTTCCACATTACACAATACCAGGAAAATAAAGCTCCTTAATTACTAGACTTCATACAGACCAGTAAGGATGTTATAAACATATTTTAGTTGAATTATCTAAGATATTTCTCATACCACAAAATCTGAATTTTCCACAAATAACCATGCACACCACAAGTAGTTTCCTGCATAATCACTACGTACTTACACCATTACATTATGCAGTAATTGCAGAGTTCAAGCGGAAATAAGCAACATTTCCTGTTGTTGAAATCTTCGCTCACTCATACAAAATATCACTATGGAAATGGCAAAACAAAAAGATGGCAATATAGATTAAGAAATGTAAAACAAATAGTACCTCACTAAAATATCTTGGTGATGTACTTGTTGTGGCAACAAAGGTATTGTGCTACTTTTGTTGTGGTAGTTAGTATTGGTGATACTTTTTTCCTTGTGTGTTACTTTAATTTTACTGTTTATTGCATGGAAACGCCAAAATGCGATTGTTCTTTCAAGACTAAAATAAGACACAAAGCTTCATGAATGCCTGTTTTCCCTTTTATACTGTTACAGCAGAGGACAGCTACTATGTACTTCTACTTTAGTGACACTATTTTTGAAGTACGCTTGGATATTTTGAACTCTTTTTTATTGTAATTATTTCCTACTCTGTGTACCTTTACTACTTAGATACAGTTTGAATAAGCCCCTCCTCCTCCTCTCACACTGATGTAAGCCGCACTTGGTGAAACGTGTTGAGTCCAGACTAGAGCAGGTTCACGGTGACTGACCAGCAGGAATCTAACCCCCATGCAGAGTTAGTGTTCACGTTTAGGCCGCGGGGAACGAGGAATCCCTGGTATGACTTCTGCGGCTGCGTTTGGTCTTTTGACGACTCCATGACACAAATACACTCCGACCGCTCCCAGGAAACAGAAAAACCACAAACTATACTTCTGTTGTATAGTATGGACTACTAAAAGGGTGAGAGAGAATACAAGGGGAATGTTAGGCTGGTTAGGTTAGGCTGCTTTTAGATTATTTTCCTCATATTTTTGATGACCAGAAACAAGATTTTTACTCAGTGCCATTTAATGTGCCAGAAATATTCTATTTTGTCAGCTCCTTTACTGCCACAAGATTAAAAAACCCAAACCTATTCACTGACGATATGCAGTGACTGATCCTTAATTTGATTAAAAATTTGCACAATATGTCTGAATGCACAGTAGACACCTAAGTCTTCACTTTATGTTAGAATAACACATAAAAAATAGATCAAATACTTTCTCAAATCAAAGGGAAAACCATGAGGTAAAATAAGGCCAGATCAAACCCAAATTTGAGGCATTTGAGGTGGGAAGAATAGCCATAAATTGTACTCAAACGAAAAATGTTTTTGTGTAAATTTGCACTTATTAAAAATAAAAAAAAAAAAAAAAATGTACAGTAAATAAATTAATATGTATAATCAATTGAGCATTCCTTTGATACACACATATTTATACAGTATCTATACATATTTTGATAATGTACATATTTCCACTAGTTTGCCATTTTTCTATTTTAATTCTCAATTATTAAATCAATTGCACAACACATAAAAGAGAATGAACTTTTACAATAAACACAGGAATTGATTCATCGTTTTCTCCATCCGGGCACTTTAAAGAGGAAGTAGCCTGTTTGTCTTTGGCTTGACTCAGGTATGGGTCAGGTTAATGTTTCCAGTGCTCTACTTAAGTCAAATAATGTCTTTTGTCCTCTTCATTGATCATCCTGTAAAGTCTAAAGCACCCGTGTTTGTCAATTGGGTGAGGTTCCATGTCCATCTTTGTGTAAACTTAGAAAAATCTGCAAAAGCACTATAAAATTAGTCCAAGGTACATAGAGTAGTGTTTGTTGAAGCTGTAGACGTGGTGTAGTGCAGTTCTGCTATCAGCTCTGGAGTATAATGTTATCTGATGGGAGCGAACAATATGCAGGAAGGAGCTGGTATTCAGGACAGTAGAGGAATAAATCAAGTTTATCTGACGTCATTGGACTGAAGACTCTGCTGGAGCAAGTTTAGCCTTATTTCATAACAATAAATTCAACATTGTGGACACAGATCACTGTCTTTCAAACGTACTGCCAATAATAACGTTTTATAATCTCAGTGGAAAATGCTAAATGCCAAAAGCTGAAAGTGTTCTCAAAACTGGAGCTGCACAGTTAACCTCTTACTATTGCACCCTATTTTTCCTAAAATGTCAGACTAAAATGACTCTCAATTCAAACGGAATCTGTTTCTGAACCCTTGGGAGCACAAACAAATGGTCAGACTTTGTGAAACTATGGCTCTATAGTTTTGGCCTTTGCTGTCTACTCTAATTTTAAGTATAACTAAGATCTACACAGAGGAAAGTCAGATTTCAAATACCGCCTCAGTTTTTGGAGAAAATATTAGAATAGGTATAGATTAGATAGTAGATAGAGTATTTGTTGAGTCTTGACCATTCTCATGTCAAAGCTTTTTTTTTTTTTTTTTTTTATCAGAATGGTTGATTTAAATGAAAATAGGTGGGTTACACATCTCCATTAATGTTTTACATGACCATGAGATCAGAAGCTGGACAAGCTGAAATGATTTAAGAAAAAGCACAAGGATCCTCATCAAGGCCCTTGGAATTTTAAAACCCAGTGGTAAATCTGGCTGCATTCACCCTTGATTTGGCGCTGGGTTGATCCCAGTTTGGTCCTATTCTAGTCCTAGATTGATTGATTGATTTCTAGTCCAAGCCTACGTTAAGTCCCACTTTAGTCCCAATTCTGAGAAAGCTCTACTTTACATTTATTCAATTACAAATGGTTCTATGACTCCAAAATACCTAGAAAAACAGACCTGACTTGTTGAATTGGTCTGGTTTGGACTCCATGTAGATAGAAAGGTTTAATACCAGACTGTGAAACATTCTAGACAAAGGAATGACATGGAGAAAAGCATTTGATGGGCCCTCCACCAGAAAGGTTACACAATGTACCTTTAAAAAAAATATAGATGATAAATGATCATTGAAACTGACAAATAACCCTGAAGTAGAATTATCAAAAAAAAAAACAAAAAAAAAGATTCCAAATGTATGTCATTAAAAAAAGCAATAAATAAAAAAGAAAAAAAAAAAAGAAAAATGAAACCCTTAGTAGTAATTTTGTATCTATAATGAGTCACAGAAGTTAGTTATACAACCCTAACATTGTGTTCAGTTCAGTACATTCGCATACTTTTCTCAGTCCATTTAAGTTGAATTAACTTAAGTTTCCGGACAGACCAAATAACAAAATCGCACATTCACAACATAAAAGCATTCTTGCTCGACTATTACAGGACTTACTTCCAGCTGGGGACATGCAACTGTTTCCCATAAATGAACAATACACACCCTCTTACCCTATTTTGGGCTTCACACAATTACAAACCAAATGCACAAATAGCCCTTTATAGCAGTAGATAATCTTGTATCCTTACATCCCTGCTTCCTTCCTCAATGACGTCTTTTTATTTCTGGATTTTTCTATATAGAGCCACATTGTCGTCATTTGTTGGTTTTGTGGACTTGGGTTTGAGCCTAGATTTTGGGAAATGTTTTAATGGTTGCTATAACATTTTTTTGAAGTGGTTTGGACGAGATGCTAAAATGTGCTATTATTAACAGGAATTCAACCTCTAAGAAACACTTAAAAGCTCATGTGAATAGGAAAAACGACTTGACTATATACTGTAACTTATGACTATTCTTATTAAACAATAGCTTCTTTTGTATTCAGGACACTGTTTATAACCTGTAGCAGACACATGAGAGACAAACAACATGAGCATTAACAACAAGCTGTATTGTGCTGTATTACATTAAAAAGAGTCGTCTTAGTATTATTTTTATTACTATTTTATTACAATTACTATATATTTTTTGGTTTCTGGAAAGTTGCTAATGACTCTGTTTGATAAGTCATCCTTTCAGTGTAATGTGTTTTAAATGTGTTGTGCAAAATACAAGTTCAAATCAAATAATTCAAACTATTAGGTTGTAGAGATGCAATGATGCAGCTCTTTCAGCTCCAATACTAGGGCTGTAACAATAACTGAAATATCGTGATATCGTATCGTCAAAGTTCTCACAATAATATCGTGAACCATCAAAATATATCGAATTACAAGTCTCTTTGCTTAAATTAAGAGTTATGGTATAGCAATAGCTAAAAAAAGACAGAGGGAACTACATAGACCATGATCCTTTGCTCCATTTCATTGTAGACTACATGAGGAAATAACAGTTCTAACACTTTTAAGTCTTGTCAAGGAATTTTCAATTAGGAAAAAGTAGAATATTCACAGTTTAGTTCACCTCCACAAAATATCACAATAAATATCGTACCGTAAGATGTATATCATGAAAATATCGTACCAAGACATTTGGATACCATTACATCTCTAATCATGAGCCTCCCCACAATATTGCAATAAATATCGTACCGTGATGTTCATACTGTGACGATATCGTATCGTGAGACTTGGATATCATTACACCTCTATCCGATACTGATCCATATCCAATATTTCCTGATACCAGTGTAGGGACAGAAAATGGTACCATTTCCATAAGACACAGTTAACTTATTACACAAGAGATGCAACTGTGTCATGCAACTGTTATTTATGCTTCAACTTATGACTGATAAAAATTCTAACATTATGAGACGTTCTAGGCCGAAATCAGCCTTTAAACTGTGTTGTTACATCTAATTAAAGGCCCAAACCGGATATGTCACCTTAACAGATAACAACAAACAGAAACCAAAAGCAAAATTTTCAGTAACTGCCAGTATCAGTGTATCCCTAATTTTAAGTTGATGCTTTTTGTGAGCAGTGACTGGTGCTTGATCAGACGCCCTTCCTTTTAAAATCTTCAAATTTGAAAATCCAGCTGATCAAATCTATAAATGATGCATAATAAAAAAAATAAGATATGAGTTTATATAATTGATAACAACAAACTTTGATACCTTCACTGTTTAACGCTGTGTTGTGTTACAGTGAGCAGAAGTAACCATAGTAACAGTCATAATAATGCACGCAGTGTGTTGCTTGTTGCTCTTTCATTAAACTGTTTATGGCTGTGCGCTGTTCATTTACAGAAGGGCCAACTTTTCCCACTGTAATTTCACTAACAACCATTTACTGTCAACATTAGGGTTCAGTGTGGTGGCAAATCTGAGCTGTAAAATTAGCTCAAAGAGGTGACATCATGCAGTATGGGAATTGGTTAAATCACATGAAAAGTGAGAGGCTATAAATGCCTTATTAATCCTGACCAGAGTTAAACCAGGATTAAACAAACTCAAGTGAACCAAAACCACAACTGAACAAAAAATTATCAAATTAGGATCAACAATACCAATAATAGTCTATTGATACTTTGCATTGACATCATGCTGGGGCTGTTCTACATGTAGCTGTAATGCTGAAATGTTTAGGAGTTACCATGGTGACAAGATGCACACATTAGAAACCACTGTCAAAAAGTTTTAAGATCATCTCAAAACTAAATTGATTTAAACCAGAGCCTGTGATCAATAGGAGCGTTCATGGTCACATTTAGGGGTTTTATTTTCAACAAAACGAAAAACTGTTGGTTATTGCTAATGCTAACTAGCGTGCGACTATAATTTCACGTGTGAGAGACTTGTTTTAAAACACAAATCATTAGGGGTGTAACGATATGCAAGTCTCACGATACGATATCGTCACGGTATGAACCTCACGGTACGATATTTATTGCGATATCGTGGGAAAGCTCACGATATGATGGGGAGGCTCATGTTTAGGGTTAACAATAACAAATCTCTCTGTACAATATTTTCACAATATACATCTCACCGTACGATATTTATTGTGATATTTTGTGGAGGCTAACAAAACTGTGAATATGCTACTTTTCCTCTAAAAATGCCTTGACAAGACTTAATCCAAAGAACTAAGACTTAAAAGTGTTAGAACTGTTATTTCTTCTTGTAGTCTTCACTGAAATGGAGCAAAGGATCATGGTCTATGTAGTTCCCTCTATCTTTTTTAAGCTATTGCTACACCATAACTCTTAATTTAAACAAAGAGATTTGTAATTCGATATATTGTGATGGTCCACGATATTATTGTAAGAACTTTGAAGATACGATATCATGATATTTCGGTTATTGTTACATCCCTACAAATCATCTCAACTGTTGTAGTTCCAGCTAAATCAGCCCTTTATGGTCAGATTGTGTTAAAATAAAGCACAGATTAAGGCCTAATAAAGTCTCAGACAGAGCAGAGCCTACAGTTAGCATTACACCTTCAGGGAACGTTGATGACATCAACTGCGAAGTACCAGTACTATGGGTGTGCAGAAATATTGAAATATCGAAATATCATACCATTTAATGTGATAATACAGTATTGATATAATGGGCTGGTGTATCAACATATTGGCAAGAGTGTTTTTTGTTATATTTTACAAAATTATTTTGTTGCTGCACTACAGTTTTGTTACTTGTTTAGTGGAAGGAAACTCATTTATGCAACACATTTGACATTTTCACTGTTTTGATGATTAAAATGGATGTGTTTCATATTCATTTTGCACAAGAAGTGGTGACTTTTAGTATCACAGCCATCGTTTAGACATTATTTTTTATTGAACCATATGGAATTGATTTGAAATATATTGTATCGAATTGTATTGAATCAAAAGTGCACTGTATCGAGATATGTATCGTATCGTATCGTGGCCTATGTATCAAGGTATGTATCGTATCGGCAACTTCTTAATGATACCCAGCCCTAATTAATACAGTCTAAAGTATAATGGGAACTAGGCCAGAAACTACACTAGACATAATTTTAACTTAATTGTATAACAATATGCATTAGTTTTAGTGTATCTTTGACTGAATTTTTTTTTTTTTTACCAAGTTTATGATTCATATCTGTAATTACTATTTATGGCTTCATGAGTGCACGCAAGAATCTCCATGTTGGTAAGATTATTTCTTTACAGCAACTTCACATGAAAAGCAGTATTGTATTTGTTTAATTCAGGTTGTCACAGTTGACAGGACTTGAAGCTATAAGATTCTGAGTTTGTTTACCCACTCAATCACCATAAAAAACTGGATTTGACATATAGTAGCTTTGGAAATTGGGTATTGTGTTCTCAAATATGCGCCTCAACCCTTGGCCCCCGCCCTTCATCTGAGATCTTAACAATTTATTGAATGCAAACGCAACCTATTTCTATCTCCCATTTGTTGGCGTTTGCCCGGGCATCTGTGCTGGCATGAGCTTATCTCTGAAGAATGTGGCGGAGAAATGAGAAACAGGAAGCCTATGGGGATGACAAGGCGGGGACTGAGCTTTTAAAACATTTAAAAACCCATTTCAACATCTTAAAGGCAAAATTTATACAACACACAATTAAAACAAGCTATTTCTACCTGCTGCTTGTACTTTACACATGCAGGTGTCTGTGAAACTACTTGACCCAGCAACCAAAGAGTTTTAATTAGTGACTAGAAATTTCTCTCCACTTGGGTTTAAATCCTCAGAGTATTTTAACAATTTGGATATCTGACACAGTAACCCCAAGAACTCGCCCTTAAGTGGGATGTATGAATTTAGATCATTTATTTTGTCTAAGCTGCATTTCACATCTCACGTTTTTCTGTTTTCATCTGCTTGGACATGTTTGAAAACGTTCTTACTGTAAGCAGGGTTGCCCTTCCACAGATCAGACTTGTAACTTGGCATCACCTGCTAGTGTACACTGAGATAGATGAGCTTAATGCAATATTGTAGGATATTCCGGATAAACCAATAACATCTTTTTTGTGGAAATTCACAGCAAAAATTTTCTGAAATGTTTTATTGAAAGAAATGGAAAAAAGCCAGACAATGTCCTATATTTATATTTATTAGAGCTGTAATTTGCAATCAGCAAAGTTTTGTTGCTTCAGCCCTGGAAAATATTTTTTTACTTGAGATAAAATCTGAATGTTACGTGACTTATTCAAAACTAAGATTAACCCAAAATTAATAAAACATTCCCTATTACACATTTGCCATTTGCTTAGCCTATCCAAATATTGAGAACAACTTAGAAACCAGCACCACCCAAATCCCACTGGGAGCATCCCCGAAGAGATCTGACGCCAATAATTCAATGTCAAAATAAAGTAATTGAATCTGCTCGCACCAGGCCCAACTAAACATGTGCTGTCTGTGAAGTCCAGTAATTGTTTCATTTGGCACCAAGTAGCCGCATACCAGACAGAGAAATAAAGCAGATACACAAATCAGAGATTCAGTGTCCTAAAACCCAAATGGGAACACCAGTTGCCCCATGCCTGGTCTCTGCGTGTTTTAAGAACTGCATGTTTAGGTAGATCCTATAGGATGGAGTGAGGTGCACAGGATTTGGAGGCTGTAGTAGTCCTGGTGGTAACTGTAGTTTAAATTTTTGCTATTTGTGATTTGTTTTGTCAAGTTCACACATTTTAAGGCAACTTAAGCCAATCTCCTTTGACAACACACTGAAATATAAACTTCTGAACAAATCAAAGAATCAAACGCATTTTAGAACATGTTTGTGTGTAGAAGTAGCAGTAGTAATAGAAGTAGGTAGTAATAGTAGTATTAATAGCAGTTAATTATAATTACAAATTCACAATGATTATTTATGTCTTGATTTTTGTTTGTATTGTAATTTTAGTGCAAAGCACTTTGAATTGGTTTGTGTTGGAATTGTTCTCTGCAAATAAACTGGCCTTGCCTAAAAACAGATGTAAAACTGAAGGGCAGAAATATATGACAAAACCATTTGGATGGAAAGTAACTTAATTCTATTATGCATTCTAGTAATAGTACTAATAGCTGTATTTGCTGCAATCCTGTTGGAACACTAATAACAGTGGAGCTAGTAATAAAAGTAGCACTACCACTGTAGTGGCAGTGGTAGAAGTAGCAGTAGCTGCTTGTATGTATATGGATCTGTACTATGCACTTTCTAATGTTGAAATAATTCTGTTCCTATTTTCTGATGAAGATGTCTTTCAGAGCCAAGCAGCTGACAAATCCAGATGGAAAAGAAAGAAAGAGAAATATAAATTGTATTTCCAATGACTTTCTATGACCCAGAACCTCAATAGTCAGAGTCACTGCACATGATCAGTGGTGGAAAGTAGCGGGATACTTCACTCACATTTTCCCAAACAGAATGTTGTCAGAAAAAATCTATACAATACCCACAAGGCATTTTGTTATTTGCATTTGCCTTTTGTTTTTTGATCTGTCAGGAGAAGCACTTCCTTCTCCAACCAGAGCCAGGACCTTGAATACCTCAATCAGAAGCATTAGCCTGGTATGTAATAGGCTGTTTTACATTAGATGAATCATATAGTAGTCTTTTATAGCTCTTTTACAGACACACATTCCTTCACTCACTACTCAGTGGTGGTAAACTACTTCTTTAGCTACAGCTGCCCTGGGCTAGACAGAAGTGAGGCTGCCAATCTGCACCATCAGCCCCTCCAACCATCACACCAGTCACAGATGCACACACCATTCATACTAGGTCATGTGGGTGTAGCTGCTTACCCAAGAACAAAATGACCGCACGTGGTCCAAGTGGAAATCAAAGTACCAATCTTTGAGAAACCACTGGCTACTATTTTTCTTCCCTCTCTGCATGATGTCTCCAGTGATACAGGAACTTACAGGACTCGGAGAGCAGTCCCTGTGTACTTTTACCTCTATACTTTGGACCACAACTGTTTAGAGTCTGTAGTCCAACATGGTCCCTCTTACTGCCAATGTCACTTCAGTACTTTTTTTTCTTTTGCCTGGATCTGCCAAACACTACAAGCTCCAGTCACAACTCCTCGTCATCACCTCTGTCCAGATGTGTTTCTCTGCTCAAAAACAGATGTGTGAGATATGACCCATATTCAGAGAAGGAAATACTTCAAATCTGAACTCAGCTAAACTGGTTTTAACAGTATTTAATGTGCAGAAAATTTTGCTGCCTTTACTACCACCACAGTACCATTATAACCTTAGTACTGTTACAGTTGGTGCTTCTACTACTAGTAACTTAACTATTTATACTATTTTATATTTTTGTGACTAATGTTAGTGATACACCTGCTTCTAATAGCCTACAAGTACAATTACAAATACGTCAAGAAAAGTACTACTTTACAAAAAATACATTACAAGTATGTTTTAGGAAATATTGCCAATAAAGTGCTGATTGTTAACTTCACCTAATCAATATATAACTTTGCATAATTAAGTAAACTTGCAGTTTTATAAAATATACTTTATGAAGTCCCAAACTTTTGGAATTGAGTTTTCAGTAATGATATACTATTATTAAATTTCACTGGTATTCAAATACAGCCTCAAAGTCTTCATAAAAGTGTAGGATTACAACAACTGCAAAACTCCATCAAACTCTTCTCTTCTGGGATCCATAAAAACACAAAAAGATAACGCTACAGTTTGCATAGCGTTTACATTGTGCGCCTTTAAACTCACCACAGGCAAGAAACAACAGGGACTTTTCAGGCATGACGTATTGCCAGACAAATTGCATGAAGTTTTACTAGGCTGTGATGTATTTTATGAGAGTGAGTCATGCTAATTTCTTTAACATGTTGCCACCAGATCTGATTCAGAGCTCCCCGTGGTGCTCCTGTCTCTTTCTGAGAGAGAGAGAGAGAGAGAGAGCAGTCTGTTGGACTGAAAGGTCAAATTAAACATGTCTAGCTCACTGGAAGTACATCGCCGTACTTTGGAAGTGTAGTAAAAATATTTCCAGATGTATTCTTGAATGTAACTACATGAACAGGGCTACAACGGGGGCATGCAGTGTGGTGCAATTACGCTGAACTGTGTTTTCTTAATTGGGAAAGATAAGGTCATTAGGCTATAGGTTAAGACTGCACATAAAATATAAAGCCTATAGGAGACTCAATGCAGGGGACAATGTTGGATATGTAATACATTTGTTAAGTGTTTACCCATTCAACTTTTGGTTGCAGTAGGCTTCATGCTGGTTTGTGTCACTGGGTAAGATACTTAAATTTCACTTAAGTCATGGCTACTAGTAAAGGAAGGGCATCTGACATAAAAAAAGGAGCGGCTAAATTAAAAACAATGCTTCATCTTATTGTTACTGTATATTTAATCCAGAGTACATGTGGTGATTAATTTATTCAGGAACAACTGATGATGCAAAACATGATGATATTGCTATTTTAATAAGCCTTAGGCAGTTGGCAGTATTGTCTGTTCTGCCTCCTGTTAAGTAGGTCTATACTGCATCACTGCATGCACATTATGTCAAACTTTAGGTCTGTACGCAAAAGCTATTTACACATTTACTTGCAGTGACCCATTCCAGTTGCCTAATTTTATTATTTAAAAAAAAAAAAAAGAATTTGAATTTCTTCATGTCTCTTCCTCCCTCCTGTTTTTTTCCAGGTGGAATGATGATTATTTGTCAGGTTTCAAGTGTCAGCACTGGTTTGGCTGCACAAAAGTTCCATTTAAGATGAAAAGAATGGGAATCTCACTTTCTCAACTATAGACATTGAGTCAAAATCCCCAAATAATGTTATTCGATCATAGGTATGCCCATTGTAGTGAACACTTGTCTTGGTGATTTTATTTTATTTTATTGTCATAATAACAGTTGTCGGCCAGTGGGTAGGCTAAATAAGTATGATTGGGTTTATGGTTTGCACATCATGAGCATCAAGACTACATGTTTGTAGTGCACAATAACTCCCTACAGTGGCTTTGTTCACATGCACATCAAAATCAGATTAGTCTCTGATTTCTGGATTTTTTAGATTACTTGAAAGACATGAAAACTGCTTAATCTGATGTGAGCAAACAGATTATGATCAGGAATAAATTAGATAATTTTGCTTTTTACATGTCATTTAAATAATCTTTTAACTCAAAAAAGGGTGCATGTAACTGTAACCACAGCAAATGATGTGAAAAATATCTCATGGACTTCCAAAATGTCCATCTCAGGCATTATAAGGCCACGTTGGAAAATGTAATAGATTTTGGTAAACTAAAATTACCAAACACTCTAAACTATCTTACTTTATTGCATAGGCTACTTGATTATTTATGGATTACTGGGCAAAACTAGTAGGTTTATGTAACACGTGTTATGTTAAAAAAGTAATTCAATCACTCCCGTTGGCCATAATCTCGTAGTCTATCACAAGGGCAGTGTCAAAGTCCCTATAGGATACAGGATCCTGCCTCCAGACGCACTCCTCTCACACATGCGGCGGGACAATGAAAAATAGCTGTACAGGAATTTAAATTGACCTCTGCGAAGCATTTTCAGTCCCAGCGGTTCCATCACACACGCGGGGAAAACGGCCTCTTAACTGGAAACAGATTTAAGGAGCTGCCCACAGCTTTCTCTGCAAGTCTACCACTGTAGCGCAGATTTTTATGCAAACTTGCACATTGTAGACACGCAGTGAGTGACAGACGGATAGCCAACGCCCCACTGAACTATACGGTTTATTTCCTTCCTGCATATCAAAAGGCAGTGTTGGGGAATCGTGTATGAAAGAGGAAAAGGAGTCATGCCATGTACAGTTTAAGAACATGGTACCGAAGTTGTGCGTAAAGACGCGCACAACATCTCAAACAAAATAAACAACGCTGACAGGTGTACTATTACAAGAGGAGAAGCTAATAAAATATGCAGTTACGTTGATTGTTTGTGAACTAAATAAGATGCAGAATGCGTAAAAAGATGTATTCGGTCTATTAGTAGAGCGATGGAACCTGTTGTAGGTAGTTGCACTAAAGTTCGAAAGTCTTACCGGATTTGGAGTGATGTTGTTGGGGAAGAGAAGCAGCGGAGTCCGGGCAGTTCGGAGGTTGCAGCAGGACCCCGTGATGAAAAGTTGCACTGACGGCCACTTCATAAATACTTCCATGTGCGACAAGTTCAACACGAAAATCCAGCCCCATTCAGGAGGTTGTGTGCACGGGATTTCAAAATAAAAGATTCCAAACAAGAACGTAACACCTGATTTCAAACTAAGAGTTGGGCTAAATTCCGATCTTTTAAATAATATATCTAACTCATTTTAATCACATAACCTGCATGTTATTTCGTTTGATTTTTGTTCAGTTAAATCTATGTACAGCATTTATTTGAATATGATTTTCAAAAGAGCTCCAGAATCATGAGGGCATTAGTGCAAAATGTCTATTTGATTTGGGTTGTGGGGTTTTAAATAACATCAGGCAGCAAACTTTGGGCAAACACACAGGAGATGCCATGCCCTTTGGTACTCCATATACTGCACTCATTATAGTTCATATAAAGGGTTATTCATTTTTACTGTTTGCCAACTTGCTTATCAAACATATTTTGCTTAAGGGATGAATTATTGCAACACAAAGTCCTGTTGAGCATAGACCTGTTCTGTTATGAATGCACACACTTCACCATCTGTCAATTCCTTTCTGTGTTGTAATATTTTAGAAGCAAGCGTAAACTTGCTCAGCATTGTCCTCATCGAAAACTTAATCACAGCTGTAGTGCTTTCTTAATTGCATGCTTAAAGATGCATCTTCACTGAGATAAGCAGGTGGCAAACAAATCCCTCCTCTCAGTGCATCTTTAAGTTGTCATGTTGTTGGAGCATTATGGATTGAATGTAGCAGTGTATGGCAAGTTCAGATAAGATGTTATTACTGATAACAGTCCTACTAATGGAAAGCTTTCATTTAAGTGGGCTTGTGAGTTTAAAAATTGTAGTTTAAAAAAGTTATTTCTGTACTACTCAAGTACTCTGCATCATGAATAAACTTTGTAGGAAATAATTGTTTTGTGGCTATCTTTATGTAGATTGCATTTACAATCTCATGTTATTTACAATAACATGAGAACACAAAGGACTTACAAAAAATGTAATACAAATGTGACTTTCATTTCTTCATTTGAAAAGTTGTTTTATTTTCCAACACACTCTGGGGTCATCTGAGATGCTGTTAATACCACAAAGGGAAGACATTTGTACAATATAGTGTCATTTTCCCTCAAACAAAAGTTATTTTAAAAACATTCAGACACATCATTGCAGCAGGTGCCACAGACAGGAAACCAAACATTTGAAGATTTGTCTTGTCCATATTGTTACTACTCTGTACACTTGTCACATTTAGCTTTTGCTTTTTTGTTTATGTACATTTATAAACATAAAGGTTGAAAGTTGTACTAACCCCATGCATTTAAACTCAGTGTTCTTGTTTTGTTGAAAACGTCTATGAAAATCCAACAAATATAATAAGTAAATAGTATTTTGGCTCAAAATCTTAATTTGACCAACAATCAAACAAAATACAAGAGCGTGAGGGATTAAATTGTATAAAACTGAACAGTTTTACTGCACCAATTAAATATTTACAAATCTATAACAGGAAAATCAATTTCTGAAAATAGGCACTTCATTTAAAACAGTTCAGCCTGTCCTTCGGTCTCCAAGTCATGGCAGTTATTTTTTTAAACAGAGAATTTAAAAAATTAATAGCCCCAATCATCATGTGAAATTTGGAAAGTTCATTGTAGCCACATACACACTTTTACAATTTACAGACAAGGAAGCACTATTTTCCAAGTACAGTATATAAATTAATAAATGCTACAATATTTTAACATGCACAAAATGAAACAACAGCTTCCTGTTCTCTGTAAAAGTTAAACTGATTTAATAAAAAGTGCAAATTAAAATGAAAATACCCCAAATCCTCTGTTTCTATTATTAATGTCACACAACAACAACAATAAATAAAATAAATAAAAAGGAGGTTCATAAACAGATGAGCAATAAAAGGCAGCGTTATGACTATGGATAAGCCTAAAGTTTACAGTAGTATATTAAACATGTATTACTATCCAGTGATTCATTTACTCTTTCAACATTTTGACACAAATTGTCAGCTGAGGACATGTGACCAATGTGTTAACTACTGCCCACATTATTGTACCATTCAGTTGCTTTTTTGTAGACAGTGTCATATCCGAACCTTCAATGCAGAACTCAAAATAATGCTTAAATAAAATATAGTACATTAAAAATGTGCATTTCACCAAGTTTCACAAAGCACTAAGCACTTTGATTTAGTGTACCTTACTTATATGTTAAGAGTTGACAGAATCAGAGGTGGGTAGAGTATCCAAAAGTTGTACTCAAATAAGAGCAATGCCACCTCAAGATAATATGATTCAAGTAAAGTTGAATAAAAAGTGTTTGGAGGAAACTACTAAATGACTAAAGTAGTAAGTATTGAAACAAGAAGTCACGGGGGGGCATTAGTAGTTAGCAAGTTACTGTTACATTGTAGAATATATTACTGAAGTAGGAGTGAACGTATAGTGTCAGACGCTTTCAGAAATCTGAAATGAAGAGTACTAGCCACCTCTGGCCAGAATTGATTTGTACCGTAAGTAATAGTGCTAATAACAGGCTCAATATAGACCAAAAAAAGTATATATTATTATTTCTTTTCACAGAACACATCTTTAGCTTGAGCAAAATGTGCCCAGAAAGGACCATACTGACCTGCAAACTATGCACAACTGCACTGCAAGATGAACTATGAGGCTCATTCACATTAATAACCTTGTTGTACTGATATGTACTGATAATATGTTATACTGTAGCTAAGTACATACTTTTTTGTTTCTCCACTAGATGTCACTAAATCATTGTGTGTTTCTTAACAAAAGAATAAATGTAACATAATCTAATAATGATTGAATGATGAATAAAGTATTATTTTAATGGGAAACTTATTCTCAATATGTCTAATTACAAGACCCACTTAGTGACATTAAAGATGGGCCATGTAACTTTGCAGTTGGAAGGTCCGCTACCTCTGTCCCATGGAGATGTTATTGCTTTGACTGGAATGTTCACTACAGTCCATGGAAACAAGTGGGTGACTTCACCAGATCAAGTAGATCTGTGGATCGACAGTAGATGCACAGATCTACTGTAAGCTGCGAGCCTTTCACAGCATTAATACATGTTTTCCCAAATAAATACCTAAATCACATTCTTGCAACTGACTAAATGCAAGATTTATTTGTTTAACGCCATATTATGTAACATTCCATGGAGACAAAAAAGTGGTAGACCCTTCACCAGAAAAGTTACATAGTGTTCTTTAAACTTCATAATTAAATGAAAGTCTTGTTGGAGTGTTTGTGGGATAATATTACAGTGAACAGTAAATACATAAAGAAATGTTACATATGAGACTACTTGTGCTTACTCAACATGATTGGTTAGGGTACAGTCAGCTTTAAATGTTAGTTGTGTAGTCCTGACAATAAAACAAAATCACCTCAAGTTTATCGCTGAACTTACTGGTTACATATATTGCATGACCTAACACATGAAATAAATTAAAACTCACATTAAATTAATACACTGAAATATTAAATTAGTGACACCTTTACAGTCTGTGCCTGCGTGGGTCAGATTTGGGCGGGGAAGGCGGAGGGGGCAGCGTGACTGTTGTTGGGGCGTCCAGTGGGTCGTCCATGGGCAGGACCAGGCGCGTTCCCCTGATGGCTACCTCATTTTCGGACAGGGCCAGGTCATTATCGAGGCCATCATCAGGAAAACCCGCTCCGGTGCTGGAGCGTTTGTGGTTGATGGTTCGAGACCCGGAGGCGTCGGTGCTCACAGTCACATCCGCATACATCGAACTGACACTGGCATCATTCAAAACGAAGTCGTCATCGTCATGGAGCTGGCCCTCGTTCTGGTGAGGGAATCAAGATAAATGCAAAAGTTGAAAAAGTGCTGTTGTTCCTGTGATACTATGAAAAGTTTATAAAGATTTTGAGTGGATGAGGGTTAAAATAATCAACTGCATTTTTGTCTAGCTTTTAACAGTGTTATAATGTAGGTTGCCAATCACCCCATCCTACTGTTCACTGTTGACAATATGTCCAATATACACCTTGTCCAAGTGTTCTAGTCTAATAAGAAACAAGGAAAATATTTTTTTACAAAGCTTAAAACCGATCAATGTAAATAAATAGTATCTCTTGTCAACCATATTCTGGTAAAATAAAGTCAATAGATGACAAGATCAGAAATACTTGTTTTCTTTATATGCATTTAGTACATATAAATGCTTAAAAGTATGGTGACAGTATTGTCCCTGCACCCACCTCGTAGGCCTGTGGGCTGGTAAGACAGCGTGCGAGGGGGCCACAGCAGGAGGGCAGTGTCGCCGTGAGAGGAGGTCCACTGTGGGTCAGCAGCGGCTTCAGGTAACTTAGAGGTAACTGTCAAGGGTTTCACTGCTTTTCTTTTTTTCGCAGTTGTTTTGTCATAAGTTTAGATGAGAAAACAGTCCAAAGACTTTATGAACCTTGTCTGTATTTTTGTAATGTACAATTATATAATTATATAATGACTCAGGAAAAGCGCTGTAAACATGTCAAATAACAATACTAAACTTGTTCTTATACTCAGTAATACTACGTGAAAAATCTTTAGTGCAACACTAACAAGGGGCCTCAGAAAATAAATGGCCCAAAACCACAGCTTCCTGTCTTTGACTTTGCTCTGCTCTCTTTTCAGTAGTCAGTAGCCAATTTATTTTACTTCATTATGATGCTAGTTATTTTGAAACATGTGTGTAATTGTAGCAACTGTTTCCAAGTGGTCTTTATTTCTGTTCTATCTGATATTAATATATAATATAACCTAATGGGTATCACTTTAACACTTGAACTCTCAACCAGAGATTTTTTTCTTAATTTATTTTTCTATAAAAAAAAAAATCTGTGTTTTCTCTTACTATTCCTGCACTATAGCAGGTCGTTTCAGCTTGCACATTGTTCCCTCTTGTGGTTGAGGGAAGAAATGCTGGGCATGATTCAAAGGATACTTGTGATCAAAGTTATACCAGATCCTGAACGGCCAGGCACTTTCGTGTTTTGTGTTTCTCCTCTGGGACCCATCCAACATTGTGGCACTCTTAAACAAAAATCAGTCATTTATTAATAAAAATGGTAAAGCCTTATACTGTATGCTTTTAATTTTGTACTTAACTTATTTAAATTGAATATTTAGGCAACTTACTGTGTTTTCTTGATCTGAGTCCACACCCACCCTAATGGACAAAAAATATGTCGATAATAACGCATATCAATAGTTTGTATTTCTGTAAAAAACATTTACATTTATTTTTTAATAGTTTTTCTTTTTATAATGCGGAGAGCTGATGTAATTAATATGTAGAATAGTAAAAAAATATAAATAAATAAATAAATAGTGGTATAAATGTAAAATGCAAAACAATAAAATAAGTTGATAGACTCACGGTATACTCATGAAAGACAGCATTGGCATGGTCCCGCCCCCACAGACCCACACAGTGAAGAAGACGATGAGGAGTGTGGTTGAAAACATCATCTGACGTGCGTATGTCGCTGTGTCCCGAATGGAGAGGGCAAAGGTCATTGCCCCACGAAGACCTGCAGAGAAAGGACGCTCACATGACACTTTGTACATGTTGTTAGATAAGACCAATAGGATATTTCTAGTTAAACTGCTCAAAAGTGTCTTTTTATTGTTGAGAATAAAAAGTAATAAAAATAGAAAATGTACAGGACAGCTGTTCACACTCCTGTTCCAGAGCTTGTACGCACAGCAGTATGAGATCAGAAGTCCTGTGACAAACAGTGACTCATGACCACATGAGGGAAGATTAGATATGGCAAGAAATAGCCATGAGGGTTGTGAATATTTAGACTGTTTCATAAAGCCTTTGTACCTGACCCAAATCTAGTGGATGGCTGTGCTACCAAGTGCACCAAATTTTAAACACATTTTGAGTCCTTTTTCAGTCAGCTTGATTTTACTTGATTTTGGCTGATAAATAATTACATTTGGTAGTCAGTGATATGAGATATTTTAGTCTAAATATCACATTGTAAATGTAGAAAAGAAAAGGGTCAAGACATTGCAAGGTACAATTATGAGCAGATCTACTTTGCAGATGTCCATTATTATCTCTATTATGGTGTCAACTAATGGCAGCCTGTTTGTTGTGACCCTCTTTCTGGGAAGCACAGTTTTTGTAAAGGCTGTTCAAGTCATAGTATAAACCATTAGGAAACTACTGTTAAGCTACTGTGAACAACCATCTTTGACTTTTCATTGACAAGTGAAAATGTAGTTGACTAAGAGGTCTTTAAAAAACACAGAATTCTGAAGTATTTTGAGATTAGGACTTGCTTTACTAAAAGAATAGATTTTATCATTTTCTCTGAGATGCCATGTCAGAACTTAATCAAGATCAACTAAGTTACTTTTGTTTCCAATAGCCATATGGGTTTGTAAAAATATAATAATATAATCAGGAGCATTGAACAACATTTTGACAGGTTGAACAGCTTATCTTATAGAAAAATCATATGCATTTCAGAACATGTTTGTAGAGGTCAAAACTGCAGTGTTGAATATTACAGAATAAAGCATGTTTAGCTGTTTTCGATTATCAGATTGTTACTTAAATTACCTATATTCTTTTTTTATTTTCTGATTTATGTTATTATGCTGTTTCCTCAACAAAAATATACTCGGAGTTGTGTTTTGTTTCATTCGTACATTTAAACACATAAACCAAGCATACACAAAAATGTGCAAACAAAAAAAACACAACTCCAGGTATTTTTTCATGAGGTAACATTATAACATGGCTTAAAGCTCACAATAATCAATTTTTTGATTTGATGCAAATCTCTCTTTGTTCATAACTTTTCTTCATGACCTGCCCAAAACTATATACTGTTGTGCATGTAGCTTGTCCTTTGATTTCCAAACCTGCAAACATCATCACATGTTGGAAATTGTATCCGATTTTGTTCCTTCGTCCCAGGTTCAGCAGGAAGGACAGAGGGTAAATGTTGGCTGCTCTCCCCAAAAACACGGCCAACTGCAGCGGCTAGGGTGAAGGATTGAACACTGATTTATACAGAAGAGGACAGTACACCAATGCAAAATAAAACCTGGACTCAATGGAAATTTCATCATCTTGCTGGAATCAAATTACAGTTATTGCTTTTGTTGTGCTTGCTCTGAATTAAATGTGTGTCCAGAGCTGATTATTTTTACTTCAAGAATTAAATAAACTGGTGAATCTTGATAATAGTAAAATATAAAAACATTCAGAACTATTGATATACTACTTTCAGTATGGCTCTGTATTGTACATTGAGGGTTCTGCATTGTTCAGGATTTTGAAATTACTTTTCGACACCTTAACCTTGGTATTTCTGAGCATGCATAATATCACAGGCACCTTCTGATAAGTGAAGAAGTCTAAATGAAGCTAAAACAATAGCTGCTATAACTTCATTGAGATGCATCTTAGTGAAGGCAGTTTTTGTCTGGTGAAGGGACTTTTCCACCTAATGGGACTTTATGTCTAGCCAGCCTTAAACGGGTAAATGAAATGTTGCATTGAGACATTTGAGGTTTTTGTACGCATGTGTTCTGAAATGTACTTGATAACTGGTGTCCTTATATATTATATATAATGTATCTATAATGAATAAGCCAAATCTATGGTCTATGTTGAAGGATACAAATGCTCCTATGATGAAGAGAGGGTTGAAGACGTGGGACTGGAAGGAGAACAAGGTCAGCCCCATGTATGAGAAGATGAAGTTCTCCGCTAAGAAGTTCAGCAGCTCAAACAACTGCAGATATAAGAGAAACATAGATAAGTAAATACTGTACCGCAGACATTGTGGAATCAAGATATTTTCCTCAAGCTACATGTCATGTCTGGCTTCTGGAAGTGAAGTAACAAACAAGGTGCTGGTGAAAAATAATGAAATACTTGTTCGTGTGCTAAAGTGCTAAAACAGTTTTCTCAATTATTGAACTTAATTTAATATTGAGGTTAATTTCAATCTCTGCTATGATGGCAAATGGCACTGGCGGAAGTGCGTCAAGCAGAAATGATCTGTAGGTGATTCTATCACTGCTGTCAAATTTTCTTGATTAAATTTGCACACCATCAATAAGATTTTTTATCACTCTCATTTTCTTCGTAGAGTTTCATCAAAGAAAACATTGGGATATTAGTCATACTGGTTTCAGATTAATATTGTGGCATGCAATAATGTGACACCAAATGTACGTACATAGCAGTTTCACCTTGTTTATCAGAACAGGAAATAATTTAATGTCACTTTCCATCTTTCTCACCACAAGCTGTGAGCCCGGAACCTGTGGTTTGGTGTGAAACGTTAGGCTGGCCTGTTTAAGCTGTTTTAAACTTATTTTTCACACTTCAGATAAAAAAAAAAGCACAAACTTGTGCAACGTGTAAAACATCCAACAAAAATAAGTTCTGCACAAGTCCTATTTATCAACACCTCAACCAAAATTTGTCAAAATATGCTTTAAAAAAAAACACTTTGCAAATGGCTTAGAAAAAAAACTCTGCAATGGCTTAAAAAAAACACTTAAATTTACAATTTCTGAAAACTATTTATTGGCGTATAAGAACAGATTTTTTGGCTATATATTATACTATTTGTCCTACAAAGTGGTATCAGAGGCATAAATGCAAAGTAAAAAACTTTTGATTAAAAGGGTTTTAGTACAAAATGGAGTAAACAGTAAACAAACATTAGTTTGTAACTATGCAATTTAACTATGAGTTTTTCTGGGTCACACAAATGATAAAAGTCTACAGTACAATTTTTTACATGTTAGAAACTAGGGCGGCAAGATTAACTGAAACTGAATCAAAATTGCAATGTGAATGGTCAAAATAAACAATCAAAGAAACAAAGAAACACAATTTCCAATGCAAACAACAAATGATTTGGTCATATTATGTACTAATCCTCCCTGTATTTTTGGATTTAGTCTTGCATTTAATATTTTAGTCTCAAATGTTGATGCTCCTGGACATGTTTAAAATGTGTGCTCAGGAATCGAATCCCAATTGCAAAAACAAAATATCTCCAAAATTGTTGCCCCAGCCCCCAGTAGGTACTGAAATGGCAAACAAAACTTTTACTTACTTTTACTTACACTTTTTACTTACACTTACTTTACTTACTTTTACTTACACTTTTAATTTAAACAGAGAGAGTGTACCTGCTTGGTCCGGTCCTGAGACTCCGGGGAGAGGTTGTTGTATGTGTAGTGAGCCTGAGTGATGCCACAGAACAGCACCGCCACCACTCCTGGAAACAACAACATGAAACTGGTCATTAAAAAAATTAAAAATAAAAACAATAAAGCAGAAGCGGCAACTGAAACTGTAGATGGAAACTACATATATGGTTTTGTATTTAAAAATCTAAAACAACAGTGTCCAGTTATAGGTTTTGTGAGATGAAACATTGTGACTGATTTTGACTATTATATATTCAGTGGATTAAAAAGTCGAAAGAATTGTTCTTATGGACAAAATCTGTTATTATCAGGAAAAAAATCTACCAAAAATAGAGAATCCCTAATTCAAATAAATTCACAGTCCACTATGTGTATCTTTATCTATTATCTAATCTATACAGTGTATATATATATATATATATATATATATATATATCACACACACATACACACATACACACATACATACACACACTGCATATATATATATATATATATATATATATATATATATATATATATATATATATATATATATATATATATATATATATATATATATTTTTTTTTTATATTTATATATATTTATGTTTATATTTATATATACTAAAATCCATACCCAAAATGTTTCCTAATATAGACAGCCAAAATCCCACAGTGATATAGTTTAATCCTTTCTACTGTTTTCAACACTGTTGTACCTGTAAACCCGCAGGCCTCTGCCAGTAGGAAGGTGCTCCAGGACATGAGGAAGAAGAGGGCGGTTTCCAGTAGGGGAAAATCCCTCAGCTTTGTAAACTTAGTGACGTGAAAAACAAGGTCAAGGTGAACAACAGTCAAAACAGACACAAACAATAGATGCACTATAATTACATGTTATTCCAATAAATTCAACTGTTGTCAAATGGTGGTTCTATACAAGGGCTGAATGATAATGAAAAATTTGTAGTTACCCAAGGTTTTTCTTTAACTGTTAAGTATGATGTGACAAAGGTAGAGATAGAAGAGATATATTATAAAGTTGTTTTAAAAGTCATCAAATGATCAAAATGATTCATCATCTTTACTACGCAATTTATGTAATTAACTGGAGCAATAATTGTAATCAGTAACTGTATGTTTACTGTACACAAGCAGCTCTTCCCAACACATCCAATGTAAGTCTACTGGCATATACATGACAAGGGAATACCATTAACCTGTACTGCTGATCGAAGGATATAAATGCAGTTACAACTCCAGTGGCCACTCCAAGAGCAAAGGATCCACTGAAAACTCCCAGAAAAACTCCAAAGGACTTGAGCATGGCCATTGCCTCAAAACTGTGGCTGTTATCCCCCGCTGGCTGGTATGCAACAATAGACCTACAACCAACAATCAAAATCAGACACAAGAAAAAAGGAAATATATCCTTAAAAGACAACAGGGGTTGAATTGGTCAAAAATTAGCACATGCAAGGATTCACGACTAAAACTAACTCAGTTGAAGGATAAACGTTTCTATCAAACAGGATGATCGGCCAGAGTAAAAATAAAGAGGCTAGCAGGAAATCTTTTGCATACAAGCATGCTGCCAACATCTACAAATATATTAATTCAGAATATTATTAAATATCTGCCAATGCAAAGAGCCAGTATAACCTATAATCTACAATACAGGACAATAATCTTTTAAGAATTTCAGAGTTACACATTGTTAACAGTTATTGTTGAATTAAATAACCTTTTTCGTTTGCCTTCTATCTAATGAGGGTGCAACCTGGCCTGTGACAATAAAATAATTGATATGTGAAATATATTGTGACAAAAGTTATTGCAGATATTTTCGAACCCTTTTCTTAATAATAAATAAAACACTACCTGTAATAAATTAACTTTCTTTTTATAGTAGATGAAAGCTTTACTTGAATAGCCTTGCATAGGCTCCTCTTTTGTTTTAGATTTCTACTTCTTAATAACATAACAGCAGAATCCATTTAACTACTTTTGGAAATGGCACTAAAAACACACTGGCAGCTGGTAAATGATCAAACTCATCCAAATCATTCACTTAAAGGTGCACTATGCAACTTTTTGGTTGGGGGCTCATCACCTGCTTGTTTCTATGCATATGTTATTGCCCTGGAATATTCCATAGTTCCATTAAAACAACACTACCTTACATTCATTAAATTAAATGAAAGATTCCAAACAAAGCAATGAGATCTCCACAGATAAAACCATTTGACAGATCCTCCAGCAGAAAAGTTACACAATGCACCTTTAATAATTTTGCACTTAAAATTAAGGCAGAAATTAATGTTCATACAAGCAATGTAAGAAACTGACAAAAACATGCATTCAAGATAAAAATGCTCCAAATTTAAGTAGATCCTTTATCAAAATGCTGCCACTCAGACCACCCCACACCCACCGCGGTGTCCCAGTGAAGTTCGGCCCCATTAGCACATGCTCCTCCTGGGGCAGCACTGGGCCCCTGCTCCCTGACGCAGAGACTGAGTGTCTACTCTGCTTCTCAAAACGCAGGAGCACTCTACATACATACGTACAGGAGACGACCACACAGACAGAGGAGGCGGCAGTGGGAATGACATGGATGATGTTAGTACAATGAGGATATACAAGGACAACAACTACAGGGTTTCTGAAGGTTAAAGTAGATTCACTCCAATGTTTAACGTCAAGTGATGCTCAAATATAGAATAAACAGGGCAATATATTCTATGTGTATATGTTAAAATTCAACTTATATATACACACACACACACACACATATATACATATATAATATATATATATATATATATATACACACATATATATATACATACATACATACACACACATATATATATACATACATACATACACACACATATATATATACATACATACATACACACACACACACACACACATATATATATATATATATATTTTTTTTTTTTTTTTTTTTTAATGGTTTGTTGCACTAGAAAACCTATCAACAATGTGAAATCTAACATTGCTGCAAAGTAATTGAATGTAACTGATGTTAAATAAAACATTATACTTAAAAGCATTGATGTTAGCACAGCCATACCTGTAGTTAAAACAGATTTCAGACCTTTTCAAACATATATGACTTTGGAGGAGACAAAATAGATATCATAATGAGTGTGTGTAGATGAATACTGTGAGAATTTTGAGGGGATATGGCCTTGTAGTAATTTATGCTACATAAAATATTACAAAGCCTCCTTCTTTCACATGCATTATCAGTGGATTTAATAACCAGCAGAAACCCATGAAAATTGCACTTTTTACAACACAGATGGATGAATGTGAAATTGCTCAAAAACATTGCCTATGAGTTATTGTGATGTGTGTTTAATTCTTACGAAGATAGGACGATTGCCACTGCATCGTTGAGGACACTCTCTCCAAACAGTAGAGCGTACAGGTCCACATCCACCTTCAGCTCATTGAAAATGGCCAGAACCGTCACTGCAAACAGAATGAAATTTTTTTATTTATTTATTTTTTTTATGAATGGGAATATTAGTTTAGATTAGAGTCAGACTGGTATATCGGTTGGCCGATATTATCGGCAGATATGGGCACTTGGAAACATATCGGCGATCGGCCGATATGTTTGCTGATAAGGGCAGATATTTCACATGGGCATGTTATACCTTGTTAAAACGCTTAAGACTCGCTACATTATGTTCATTTACTCCAATTTACAGACACATAAATGTCCTAATATGTGGCTCTGCATCAGTATTTATTTGCGGAGTCATTTGTCTGTGTGTGTCCATACTGTCCCTGAACACACCCCCAGAGTCAAGTCATTCACGTGCGTTTGTTTACACCCACAGCCATAGATCTATGTGCACAAAACTGAGATTATATTATTTTTACGGACAATCGGTTTGAGTCAGGATTAAAAGGACATTTATTAGTGCAGACTTGTGATGTGAGGAGGAGCCTGTGTGAGCGGTGAGTGTTGGAAATATGTCGACTTTGAAGCTAGTTTTGGTTCTTTCTCATTGGTTAGCGATTAGCTGCTGTAGCTCCCGCACATAAACAGGCTGTTTTCTCTTCTATTGGCCTATTGTAAAGTGACTATACTGGCCGTATATATATTACTGGACCTGTATTGATATGTAAATGAGCTGTGAATAGATGACATTTATGCATATAATTAATTACCGAGGCACGCACGCATTTACGGCTACAGCAGTAGTTTCTTTACTAGTTAGTAGTGATGGGTCAGTCGCAAATGAAACAGCTCTTAGAGCCGGTGTTCCGGTTCTTCGTGGGATCATGTCAAGATGTGATTTGTTTACACTGGTGTTTACAAATTTGCGCCACCCTCTGGCCACATCAGACACATGCATGCCAAGATGTTTTATCAATTGTATCTGACGTACCGTTTCATTTGCAGATTCAACAAGAACAATGCCAACCCCCAATCAAACTTGTCTAACATGACTACGATTAATACATGGTTTTAGAATAAAGTACATGAATGGTTGCAATTGCATATATGACTATAAGTTGTTTGGTATCCTTTAATGATTATGATGGGCAGGCTATAAAAATATGAGGAAGAGGGTGCGTGGGCCTCGAACTCACGTCACTAGTGAAGAAAACAACAAGTTCTGTTTCTACACCTCTACGCTACACCAACATATCAAACAATTTCTTCAGCACCTATATCTGTCATGCGCCTTACTGTCACGCGCCTTACTGTCACATTGGAGGCATGTTAACTTGTAAAAGTCACGCTTAACATCAAACAAGTTACTGCTGTTTTAAAAAGCGCGAGCCTGTCCTTTACCATGTGCGTCGTGCACGCACTACAGCGCTGAACTAAAATCTGCTGAAGGTTGCATGATGATGTTTTAAAAGGCTACAACGCAAACTTTGCTTCCATGTCTTGATGTGACACCTGGCAGGGCGTGTTATCTTGTGACACCCACTTTGGACAGTTTACCACTGTTATTTAAAGCCCAATTGCACTCGCATGCCTGGCAAAAAATGCTAATGATCAATTAGAGCAGCTATAAAGATCTGATATCACGTATAATAATGTTAAACGAACGCAAAGTCACAAGTGTTTAAAACAAGGACATGTCGTGGTCACTAAGTGCACTGACACTCATGCTCAGACATCACTGCCATGTCATCTTGTGACATTACAATATAGTCATCTGCTCATGTGCAATTACACGGCACTCTTTCGAGCACCATAGGCAGCGTAATGTGCGCATGCATGACATCCTGGAAAGTCAACTATCAAGTGGCAATAAGTTCATATGGCAAAGTGAACATAAAAGCACTCGGCTTCTGACACTGATGTGACGAGAGTCACCCTGTGTCGCTATACTCTACCTTATCCCAAACATGGCTCAAACTCCTATTAAATTGGTGTCAACTACGGCTACTGTCAAAACCACTATTAGGAAAACTATTATATAAGGACTCAGCAGAATCAAGCTTTAACAATGGTAAATTGTCCACTGGGCGTGTCACAAGATAACACTCCCTGCCAGGTGTCACATCAACACATGGAAGCGAAGTTTGCATGCAGGGTGCACCATCGTGCACCCTTCTGCAGACTTTAGTTCAGTGCTGTAGTGTATGCACGAGGCACATGGTAAAGGACGCACTCGCGCTTTTAAAAACAGCAGTAACTTGTCCGATGTTAAGCGTGACTTTCACGAGTTAAAATGCCTCCAATGTGACTGTAATGCACATGACAGAGGTGTATAAGTGCTGAACTGATCGATATGTTAACGTAGGATAAGGGTAAAGACCCCGCATTTGTTATTTTCTTCACGGGTGATGTGAGTTCGAGGTCCACGCACTCTCTTACTTATATTTTTATAGCCTGTTTATCGTAGTCATTAAAGGACACCAAACAACTTAAAGTCATATACGCAATTGCAAGCATTGATTTATTTTATCCTGGAGCCATGCATTAATCGCAATCGGCATTGTTCTTGTCGAATCTGCAAATGAAACGGTACGTCAGATACAAATGATAAAACTTTTGGGTGTGCATGTGCCTGATGTGGCCTGAGGGTGGCGCAAATATGTAAACACCAGTGTAAACAAATCACATCTGGACATGATCCCACGAAGAACCGGAACACCGTTCACCGATATCAATATGCGTGTGCATAGGATAATAAAAATGTGCATATTTGGCTGGAGTTCAGCATAAAATAAATAAACCAGGACTAATCTTGGGCTCGAGAGAGGGAGAGAGATAGAGACCGAGTCCCGACACTCAGTCCTGGTTCAGTTCTGGTTGAGTCCTGTTTTACTCATGGTTTAGATCTGTTTTAGTCCTGGTTTAGTCCTGGTTCAGTTCTGCTTTAGACCTGGTTTAGTCTGGCTTGCATCTGAAGAGCTGCTTGGGAGCCGAAAGAGCCAGCTGCTTTTAGTGAGCCGAGTCAAAAGAGCCTGTTCTCTAAAAAGAACTGGAATACCCATCACTAGTAACTAGAATGTCATGCAAAAATACCATCAAGCCGACTTACTGTCTGTAAATATGACGCAAAGAGTCAGAAAAACAATAAATGTTTCCTAAATAAACCCAATTTAAAATCCACCAGAGCCAACCCTAAGTTTTTTAAACAATTCAAGATTTACAGTGAATTTTTACATCACTAAATATATCGGCGATTATATTGGTTATCGGGAGCTCCAACTCCCATTTTATCGGTATCACATCGGCCACAACAAAATCCATATCGGTCGGGCACTAGTTTAGATGGCATTTTCTTTACAAAAGTTAATATTTTAACATTGGATGCAGATAGATATTTGCCTGTCAAAATCCAGAATGATATCTCTTTGTATTTTTTATACAGATTGATATCAGTCTGGCCCCATACCTCCCTAGCCTGGCCATACTTGACTGTGCATCATTTAGTTTAGTGGCATATGTGAAACAAAGGAGCTCATTGGTGCCCAATGATTTACAAATAAACCTAATTTATCGCACAGCAGATTAACAGTGCTTCTCTCATTGATTCTGTAGAAATCCGCAACATTTTTTAGTCGCCTGTAATATTTCTTTCCTTTATTTTTTCCAATGTGGACAAATCATATGTGTCTCCAACTGGTTTATCCACCAGTCTATCATGTGCATTTGAAAACTGGGAGAATCACCAGTGACCACACTCACATATTTGTTGAGTATTGAAGAAATGTGTATTCTGGATCTCAGAGAAGATAGATTTGATAGATTTTAAACACTTCATCTATTTTGTGGATAACTGAGATGCAAAGGTTTTTACACAGGTTTGGATACTGAAAAAATGTGTCTCGCTTTAACCAAGAAGGCAGATGCAAGTCACAAGAAAATACCTTTATAATGAATTTGTTTTGCACATTAAGGATATGTGTATGGCATGAAGAGCCACACAAACCTGGGTCTGTTGCAGAAACGATAGCGCCAAAAAAGAGGCAGTCTGTGAAGTAGAAATCTCCTCCAAGCTGTCCCACTACTTTCATGAAGGACACAAACCCGTACATGATCAGCCTATAGGGAGCATAAAAACAGGTTATTTAGAACATACTCTCATATACACCTAAATCTGTAGCAAAGCTATGACTCTGACAAGTTTACTTACCCAATCACAAAACAGGAGACAACTGTTCCCATGAAGGCATAGGCCAAGATAGACCCAATGTTTCTGAAAAAATGTCTCTGTAAAAAATAAATAGAAAAATTAATTTATTCAGAGTAGGTGATTGATGCTTTTGTGTATACAGTTAGCATGTAATGTAAATTTAATTGATGTCTGGTGATAATATTAGCTAACTGCTATCGCTAATACCTACCCTTTTCAAGCTGTAGCCTGCATGAAAGATGATTGGTGGTAGTAAAATGTTGAAAAATACTTCAGGGTCAAATGTTACCTAGAGATGATAGAAAGTGTACATTATAATGCCATCATTTCACATTTCACTTAAAACTATTATTTTTTATTATTAGTATGTTGTTGTTTTTTTCAATCTACTGTACCAAAATATAAAAAGGCTCATTCTTCCCATCCACTGACACACACACACACAAAGTGAGTAAAAAATGAATCACAGCAACAACTCATTTGTTAAAAAATATTTCAAGCATTGATATACCTTTCGGAGCATCTCATCATCCTGAACCTGGTGACCTTTGGCGCGGCTGACCTCTCCTTTTAGAGTGTATTCGTAGAAGCGCCCGCTCACGTTGACCAGCAGAGTGGCAGGACTGGCATTTACAGCACAGCTCAACACCACATCACTCGTACTTTGTGGAACATGTACTCCAAATCTCAGAATCACACCCACCAACAAACCTGTACGATTAACAAATACAAGACACAAAATATGGGATTTTAAGCTTAATAACAAGAGAAAAAAGTTAGAAATAACTAAATTTAAAACCCAAAACTTCGTTACAGAGAAATTATATTAACTAGGCTTTTGAACAGGTTGAAACAAAAACATAAGTGTGAGTAATGGTCTGTCAAAGAGTATTCATCTGTATGTGTGATTTAGACAAGCACTACAATTTAAGCAATACAACTGCCAAAATAGGAATAGAGTATAATGTAGTAATAATATATTGAAACAATACAGTTTTAATTATAATGCCTAGGCTTTGTTGAATGACTTTTATATAACTGAGATTCCAATCTACATCCATCAGTAGCATTAAATAGTGAATGGTTAACTAGACCAAGGTCCACTCTGCCAAAGCAAGTCTAGAAATGGTTGTATCTAGAAAAACAATAAGCTTACAGGTTAAGTTTTGACGCTAACAGCTAGCACTGAGGCCAAGTTCATTGATCATAGGACGACGGTTTTGCTTTCTTACCGTAGATCATAGCGAGTCCAGTTTCGTGCAGAAACCTGAATCTTCGGTGCTTGAATAGCCATATCGTTAAAATAGTTAATGTTAGCAGCATTATAAATATAAGCAAGTTAGCACTGTCCTGTCGGTGGCTTTCTTCAGCCTGTCTCTCTGTTTCGACATTATTCATGGCATTACCCTGACTCTTCACAAGCAGAAATGTGGAGAGAAAAGGTAATAAAATAAATATTTTCGACCGTGCGACATCCAGAAAGCGCTCCATGTTGTATCCTTGTTTAATTTTCTGATGATGAGTTACATTGGTCGTCTGTTCACTGATAAACAGTCACCACTGTACAGCGAGACATGGATCGGAGCAAAATGACAGCTATTTCTGCTATCGCTACCAAAACATTGTAACTTCCGCTTTTCAAAAGAAAAGTCACAGTATTTCAAAATAATACTCACAAAACAAAAAAATACATTGAATTAAATTAGCATGATGATTAAACCGACTTTGCCGTTTCCTTGTTAGTCTTTAAATAGTAATAACATTAAGAACACATAATTAATAAATAAGAATAAAAAGGGGACCACTTAGGCTATTACATTAAAACAACCTCATCATTGCAAGGTCTAAAGAAAGAGTTATCTCACCGTATGTGTGTCACTACTTACAGTACTCGTGCTAAGCAAATAAAAAATATTGTTATGGGCAATTCTACGAAAGAGCATTGTAGTCAGTGAGTCAGGGGGGTTATTATTATTACGAAATAATGCGAAGCAGAGAGTGTGTCGCAATTAAACAAATGCTTCAGTCTTTCCTCATCAGACATAGTAAACAGACAGTAAGACACATTAGACACAACTGACAGATCAGGTCGTGATACAAGGAACAGCAAAACAGAAAATGCATTTCATTTTCAGTGCTTTTTAAGTCACACATGTGCGCATGTGCGTAGCTCCAGAGAGGGAGAGCCAAGGGCAAAGTCCCACACTACAGCTGAGCACGTACACGCATATGCACACATACACACACATAAGGTTCACAGTGACAAATATCTCAGGTCTAAAACAGTTTTTAATTAAGATATATGTTCTTAATTTCGTTTTTTTGTTTTTTTTATAAAGTTTCATTATGTTACTTTTGTTTATGCTTATCAAAATAAATGTTAAATATAGCCAAGATTGAATCATAAAATCTGCCGTCAATATCAATATGTAACAGCTGAAAATAAAACAGGTTCCGATTTACACAGTCAAAGGCTTTCTGAAAGTCAATAAAACAAATAAAAGTAGGGTTTCCCTCTTGTTTTCTAATATTATATGTGATTTATACAGGCTCGTTTCTTCCTAAAATGCGTTATGCTCCTCTGCCTATATATATATATATATATATATATATATATATATATATATATATATATATATATATATATATATATATATATATATATATATTAAAGGATTCCAGATAACTGATCAGTTTCTCATTAAAGAACATTAGAATAAAGTTATACATACAACTAGGAAGGCTGATGCCTCTGTAGTTCATGGGGACTCGAGGATCTGCAGTGAAAACTTTAGAATTGGTTTGATAATAGATTTTTGCCAGTCAGAGAAGACAAAACCTAAAACAAGTAAATAAAAAACTTTAGAGGCTTTTTTGACTTTTGATTTATCATTGGCCTTTTTTACTTTATCCTCTTTGATATTAAAATTTAAATAAAAATTAGGAAAAGCAAACTGTGTACGCATCTCTATTTGATTTCTTTGAATTTCTGTCATTTCTAAATGAGAATTATTCCAAGAGGAGACGAAACATCCTGCAAATAAGTTTCAAAAATCAGTTTCCCACTTTTTTAGATCACTTTCAATCAAAAAAACTAAGGAGCTATTATTTGAGATCACCTCTACAGGATATACATTTATGAATTGTTTAAAAACTGCTATTCCTAATAAATTGCCTATTTTTTAAATGTATTCTCAATCTGCAGATTTAGCACCAATCCTGTTCTGTGTATTCTTACTTTATACATACATTTTAGGAGTTTTCAGTTAACATGGTTCATAACAGAAGTTTATTTGACTGAATGTAGTCTCTTAATGTTTACCGCCAAAATGAATTCACATTTTTGTAGCTTCCATGGATCAAATTTAGGTTTTGTAGTGTTGAACAGAAGCGACTAATGTTCTGGTTCTGATTAGGACCCGGTCTAGTCTTGATTTGGTTCTGATTCAATGCTGGTTTACAAATTCAATCCAAATTTAAATATGGTTTACAGTTGATCTGGTCTTGGTTTAGGTCTGAGTTGGATCTGCTTTAATCCTGAATTAGTACTAGTTTAGTTCTGATTTAATCCTAGTTTATCCTTGGTTTAGCTTTGTTTTATTTCTGCTTTTCCTAGTTTAGTTTGTCCAGACCTGGACTTCACTTGCATTTTTATCTTTTTGATCTCAGTATTATTCTTATGAGCATGAATTTTCCTATGAAACCTGCTTTAATTAATTAAGGATTGCAATATGAACTGTTATTAGAAGTGAATACCAAAATTGTTAATTCTAAATAAATTATCTTCACTGGAACTGTAACAAGGCAATGCTGGCTTCTAAATTAAGATTTCAAATTTCATCTAAGTTAAATTTTCTTTTTAGAAATTGATCTGAGGACAGGAAGTGATAACATGAGAGAAGGAAACAAATCACTCTAAAATAAAAATCATTCCAGCTATTTTTTGAAAAAGAGAAAACAAACTGCAAAATGAGAATACATTTGATAGTAATTCACTCTACCAAAATAACAGACTTGATGTTTCAATACTTAGACAATATTCAATTCATGGTAAATAATATTTGAAAATGCAATTTAATGAAAGAATACTATGAGATATCACAATGTCCCAATGTATCACATTTGTCACATTAATTCAATTGATGGTTTTCTGAAAAAGCGCTTGAAGAAGAGGCTGACAAGTCTCAAACGTCAAATAAGTTCTCAGCCATCCACAAGTTCCAGAACTTTCACGTCACCAGAAAAGCAAACCCAGAAGTTGTGTGAGGACACTTCTGTGGACATTTGAACGTTAACCTGGATGAGACTCTGTTTTTCTTTATCACCAGATGCTACGAGTTCTTCAACAAAGTAGCCGACATCTTCCTGGAGTCTCTGTTTCACCTCAAGTACCTACAGAAGCTGCACTGCAGTGATGTGACTCTGGTGGTCTTTTTCATCATGTCCACTAAAACCAACGACTTCAGTGTGGAGTCACTGAAGGGTCAGTCCATCTACAAGCAGCAATGGGACACTGCTCACTCTGTAGAGGACAAGTCTGGTCAGCAGTTCTATGACTCTTTGCTCAAGGATCAGATCCCTGACATGAACTTCATCCATGTCCGAGACAGTTTCACCATCACGAGGAGAGCCATTCATGCTGCACAGAGACGTGGCCTGCCTGTGGTCACTACTTACAATATGCTGGACAAAGCTGTTAACCCCATCCTGACTAAGTGTGCTGCACTAGTCTCTGCAACAACTACCCAGAGTTCTTGTCTTTTACCAGTCTTGCTGCCCATGTACTACGACAACTTTATACAGCTGTGATCTGGAGAGTTCCTCCATCGTCATGGGACATTCCCAGTGTTACCACTCACCTGTCAAGATTTGGCTGTTTCATGGAGAGCATGTGACTGACTGCTCTGCATATGATCTATTGTGGTTTGCTGGTTCCACTCTGCAGACGACTCTGTTACCAGCTGACACAGTGCATGTTCAACTTCTGTCAACAGTCCTGCCTTAGACACATCATTCGACACAACTGCACTGAGTGCCCATCTGAGCGCCTCAACTGGAGATGCCTGTGCTGGTTCTATGTCCACGCTTGGCACCTTGGGTCGCAGTGGAGCATTCCCAGGCCAGTACAAAGTGAACTTTGTTCAAGTCTTCTCTATGGACAGTGTACTTCAACGTGCTACCATCCTACACCATGATGTCATGGGAGAAGCACCTGAGGCAGTGACTGGCATGTCAGTCATGTTCTGTTCTACTCTGGATGAAGATGGAGTAAAGTCGACAGACCAGTCCCGACATTGCTGGAACCGGAGACCCTGAGAGACAACTCTGACTACATTCCACCTCTGAGGCTTCAGAAGAGAAGGAGGAGAAGAGAGGGAGAAAACATAGAAGGAGAGTATAGGCCATATGCTTTTGAGAAATTCTTAATGTTAATTTTCAGTATTTATTTTTGATTATGCTAATTTTTGTCTGTTTTGTCTGATCCGTTATAGTTTCTATTCATAAGAAGTATTGAACTGGCCTCGGACAGCCGACAAGCAAATTGACAAGCCGTGATACAACAAACTGGCAACAAACAATATAGTAAGAGACAATGAGCACAGAAATGAACAAAAGGAAAAAAAAAAAAAAAAAAAAAAAAAGATGGTCACATTGTATTACTGTTTGTTAGAGCCATAATTTAATTTATTAAATAGTTATTTTATATTTTACCATAAATTCATATTTTATTATACCTTAAAAACAACTATTAAAATATTATTCTTAAAATTATAGAAATGTTAAAATGATTTATTTTCAGTCCCAATTTAAGTTACTTCAGTCAATTTGTCTTTTGGTTTATAGCGTAAGAGGGTGGGTCCACGTAAGAGGGTGTGTCCTAGGTAGGTAAATTAGGTCAAATAATCAGGTCAAATAGGGAGACAGGTGTTTGGGGAGAATGGCATTGTGGAGGGCGACCGACACGGTCTTTGACCGCACCGCACCGCACCGCACTGAACTGCATACGCTGAAAATCTGCAAATAAAAGAAATCAAACGAACTACGGACTACGTGAGTTTTTGTACATTTCGTGTGAGTCAAGAAGCGGACGCCCTAAGGATGGCTATTTACATGTGTTACAGCTCATGTTAAACTAGAAGCCATAACAAAGTCAAAGATGGAGTCAAGACGCTGCGACGCGGACACAAGTTTGGAATTATGAATGAATCAAAGACGCCGCGCCGCTGGATGCGTAAAGACACAAGGCTTGCGTGCCGTGAGTAAACTCAAGCGCTACCGTGCGCTCTGGAAAAGTGAACAAATACGTACGAAGTAATCAAATGTGTGGATTGTAAAGGAAATTAATTAAAACTGGAACGAATTTGTGAAAAATGGATGAAATTGTGGAACAAGGAAATGAGGAAAATGCTCAAAACGACATTGTGGAGAACAACGAAACTGAAAATGACCTCAAAAGGCTCAGCGCCAGTCGGAGAGGAAAGCTGGGTGCATGTACAAGACGAATGAATGAAATTAAAGCACTCATGTCAAATCCTCAAAATATGGACTATGTTGCAAATGTCTTTGAACAATTCAAAGTGTCATTAAATGAGTTTAAAACATGTCATGGAGCAGTGCAGAAACTTTTACGTCTAGAAATACAGGAAAATGAGACGATTGACTGGTATGAACCTAAAATGGAAATATTCAGTACATTTATGATGGATGTGGAAGCTTGGATTATGGTTCCAGACCCACAGGTCTTGGTGGAGCCAAAAGACAGTATATCAAATGTGTCAACAATAAGCACAAAATCAAGTAAATCTCAAAACTCTGGTGCCTCAAAAGAACGTCTGAGATTGGTCTCTGAAAAAGCTGCTATGGAGGCTCGTATGGTTGTATTAACAGAGAAACATGCAATGGAAATTGAAAAGGCCAGAATAACTGCTAAACTGGAGGAAATGGAGCTCGCAGCAAATATAGCTGCATCTGATGCCAGGTTAAGTGTTCTGGACAGCTTTGTTCAAAGTCCTGAAAATGCAATGTCACACAAAGCACTGAGTAAAATCAAACATGATCAAAATATCACCAGTATCAAAGAATACAATGAATGTATGGGTATTTCTGAAACTTCATCTGCTAAATATCCTGATATAGGTACAATACCCAAGACTCCTCTTCAACATTTTGTAAATGAACCAGCCAACGTTGGAACATCATCCAAAGAATATAAATCTAATGCTACACCAGTACATGTCAGAGTTCCTCCATCTGAATGTGAAAGTGGTTCTGAAAGTAGCACAAGCACAGACAAATCTTCCCTATCTAAAGAGCTGCTTACTGTTATTCAAAAACAAAATGACATCACAAGTCTTCTAATGTCACAGCAGCAACAGTCCTCACTCCCCTCTAGACAAATACAAGTGTTTGATGGCAATCCATTACAATTTCAGACATTTGTGAGCGCATTTAAACATGGCATTGAGAGTAAAACAAATAATGATGATGACAGACTTTATTATTTGGAACAATATACAAGTGGTTAAGCCAGAGAGCTTGTAAGGAGCTGTTTTCACATGGATGCAAATGTGGGCTATAAAGAAGCACAGAAACTTTTAAAAACATTTTGGTGATGAAATCAAAATGGCAAATGCATACATCGAAAAGGCTCATAACTGGAACAGTATTAAAACTGATGATGGCAATGCTCTGCATGCATATGCACTTTATCTGAGAGGATGCTGCAATACAATGGGACAGTTAAAAGCAATGCAAGAATTAAATCTACCATCTAATTTAAAACTGATTTCTGTCCAAATTGGCATATAAACTCAAAGAAAAGTGGAGAACGGTGGCATATGAACTCTTAGAGACAAATAAAAAAACGAGCAGATTTTCCTGATCTTGTGGCATTTATTGAAAGACAGGCCAGTATCTTGCAGGACCCTCTGTTTGGTGAAATTCAAGATGTCTCAAAGAAAACCTATTCAAAAGCTACAGTGGCAGTAGACTCTAAGCCTTAACTGCGCCCTCAGAAAAACAAAAGCAGCAGTTTTGTCATGTCAATAAATAACTGTAAAACACTTTGTTGTATTTGTGGGAAATCAAATCATTCTTTGGATCAATGTGAAAAACTAAAATCACAGACACAAGAAGGAAAGGTACAGCTGCTTAAAAATAATGGTATCTACTTTGGTTGTTTAAACAAGGGTCATCTGAGTAAATTATGTAAAAGAAGAATGATGTGTGAGATCTGTCAAGGTAGACATCCCAGTGTGCTACATATACACAACACGATGGACAGTCAAAATCTGCAACAAAAACAATCAGTCACTGGCACATTATTCTCAATGGAAAGAAAAACAAGTTCTGATACTGGGGCTGGAAGCAACTACAAATTATCAATAGTGCCTGTCCAACTAAAAGCAGCAAAAGGAGACAAGACAATATTAACATATGCTTTTCTTGACCCTGGAAGCACAGCTACATTTTGTACCGAAAATATTATGAGACAGCTAAACATCAATGGAAAAAAGACAAAGGTTTTATTGCAAACAATGGGACAAAGAAAGCCAGTGAACAGTTATGAAAATAAATGGTTTACAGGTTGGAGATATGAGTGGCAATAACTTCATTGAAATGGAAAAGACATATACCCAGACATGCATTCCTGTAACAAAAGCAAACATATTCAGACAAACTGACATTAAAACAAATGGCCTTATCTGAAAGACATTCACATTAAAGAAATTGATGCGGATGTGGAACTCCTGATAGGAGTAGATGTGCCAAAGGCTATGGAACCGTAGCAGATTATAAACAGCCAAGGTAATGGACCCTATGCTGTAAAAACTTTACTTGGATGGGTGGTGAATGGGCCACTCAATTCTGCAGCTGTGGACAAACATGGTAGACCTGTGGCATCAGTAAACCGCATTTCAGTTGAAAACCTGGAGTCTATTCTAATGCAACAGTACAGCCATGACGTTCCTGAAAAAGAATATGAAGAAAAGCCCCAAATGTCAGTGGAAGACACACAGTTTATGAATATGATGTCACAACAGGCAACATTGAAAGACAATCACTACTACTTACCTTTGCCACTTCGCAACAAAGACACTGATGCCGAATAACTATCACATTGCTGAACAAAGAGCTCAATATCTGTCCAGAAAGTTCAAACACAATGACAGTTTTGCAGAGGAGTACAAAACATTTATGGAAAGACATAACACACACAAAAGGATATGCAGAAAAGGTACCATTAAAAGATCTGCACATAAAAAATGGCAAGGTGTGGTATATACCCCACCATGGTGTCTATCATAAGCGCAAAAGACACTCAGAGTTGTTTTTGACTGTACTTCCTCATTCCAGGGTATATCCCTCAATAAAGAGCT